>NC_056726.1:438561751-438716751 GCF_019279795.1 Protopterus annectens
TGTAACAAACGGCACCATTCAAAATTAGTTGCAACAGCATGCATCAGTATTCCCATTAACCAAACACCCATGAATTCCGAACATTGAGCAGCAAGCATAACACATGCATATTTAGAACGGTGCACATTCCAACAGCATGCAGGGTTGATTGGTGGCAACAGGCCATCAGGTTTGGATATGTGAACAGGGCACATGCATCTACGTACATGCAGATATGTATAAACCAACAGGACAAATGTCCATGGGAATTAATTGTGAATACACCTACCCGGTTTGGTGTGGAATGGCATAATTTGTGAAAATAGGGTAGGGTGGAGAAATATTACATTAACAACTTGAACTACCTATATATATACTGTACATTCCTAGTAGATGCAGATGTATATCTCTTACATGTATTAGTACAGTTTACTGTATATAACCTTAGGAATGTTGGTGATGGGGATGTTACTGCTACATTAATATACATTCCATTTTTATTCATATATGTTCATATCTGGCTGTGTTCAGATACAGCATCCTGCGACATTTGATTTATATGGGTCTAGACAACTGTGGATGTTCAGCATTTCATACAACCATACTATTTCCATAATGTAAGGGTACAGCAACATATCCAATTTGTGGGACGGACACAGTCCATGTTCTGTATTTTATTTAACACATTACACTCTCTTTGTGGCTGTCTCATTCATTTCATAATGTAGTGACTGCAGTATACCTTTATTCCAGACTTATTACAGCTTTCTTGGTGGCTTCAAACTGTCTTTCTCACACTCTCTCAATTATTTTATATTTACATTACAGAATGGTACTTAATTCTAGGCTTTATCAACATTTATTACAGGTTTACACAACCCTTTCCAGCTGACTCACTTATTTCATATGGCAGAATTTACAAGGATGTATTTGACACTTGTCTATCCTTTGTTGATTACCACTCATTTTCTGGCTGCAGCAGTTATCTGATATTACAATACAGGTGGACACTTCTATTTGAGACTTGTTTAATCTTTTTTACTGGATTGCATGACACTATTTTCCAGGCTGCATAACTTAGCTAATCTTACAATACTAGCAGAATCTTTCTTCTAGGCTTATTTGATCTTTATTAGTGGGTTACAACACTGAACTCTTTTACAATCTGTCTCACTTATATTCTATGACAATGCCAGCTAAATAAATACTAACCTGCCTGGTGGCGCAACCTCAGCAGCCTATCAGCATAGGCTCGCTGATTCGCGCAACGAACACCTGCAGCTGTAATATAAAGAAAGTAATATTGGAACATATGTCTCCATACTATAGGCTAGGATAGCATGTCTTACATATTTAATTACATGGATACTTACTCAATAGTGGGGCGTTGGGCATTTGGCGGGCCTCCTGGATCCAACGGTTCAGTTGGTCCTCTTTCCGTCGCTTCAGGTCCGCATGGTGGTGACGGACCTGTTCACCAGTCCTTGGAATGCCTGTGGCACTGGTGAGATCATGTGCCAACTGGTTCCACGCCTCTGCCTTGTACGCACCCCAGTGAACCTGGCCCTGCATGAGTTGTGCTTCATGATCATGGACTAGGAGCCAAACCATATATTTTGACTCAACACCCCACCTTTGTGCTGTAAAGCGACTTTCCCCTCCTGCACCTGCCATCCTGACTGCAAATGGGTACCACAATCAGTTACGCTGTGAATTCCCACCTATGGGGCTTATATATGCCAGTTTTCCCGCAATTAATTTGGCCGTTTTGGATATTTATCAGCTTGAAATAACCTGCTTTGTCATGCTTCGATTTCCATTCATTCTTATATATATGCTAATGCTGCATTTCTCAGTACAACTGTCATGGCTTAGTGATAAAGTACTTTGACTATGGTGCACAGTATCCCAGGTTCGACCCTGGGCATTGCTTTTTTTTATTTTACTACTGTCTAGACCGGCTAGGAGGTGTGTCTGTGTAAAGGCGGCTTTGATACAGCTTGCCCAATGTTGCCCGACGGTAAGCTGGTTGGCGCGCTGTGCAGCTTTGCGCAAACTGCTCACGCTGGGTAATGCGTTATTTAGCTATGAGCACTCATATTATGCTGGGTGCAGCACTGCTGAATTATGGGCACTCATTTTAAGCGTGGTAAAGCGCTGCTCACCTATGGACACTCATATTACGCTTGTTAAAGTGCTGCTCACCTACGGGCACCCATATTCAGCTTGCTGAAGCCTTGCTAAGCTATGGGCAATTCTGATCCTTTTTTTTATATTTTATTATGCCGTATTTCTTCAAAAATACATGGCCCATTTCATTACATTTTACTTAAATTATAGTTTTATGTATATATATATATATATATATATATATATATATATATATATATATATATATATATATGTGTATATATATATATATATATATGTGTATATATATATATATATATATGTGTATATATATATATATATATATATATATGTGTGTGTGTCAGGGGATTGTTTCATGCTTATTTAAATAAAAATGGAATATGATGTTGTGGGGGCTCGAACCGTGACTACCTCCTCTTTGGCCAACGTCTCTACCGCTACGCTGTGGCTACTTGGCATAATTTGCATATTTAGATCTTGTATGCTTTTCAATTTCTGCTAACTATGGCTGAGCGGAGGGCATACCCGCGCAAATGAGCGCAACTACGGGCAAACATTTTGGATATTATAAAAAAAAAATTAAACTAATATTTTTACGTTTTACATTACAGTTGGGTTTATAGTCTGTGAGGGCATGTGGCGTTGTGTTCCTTGACATTTCCACGGACTCGCTCGTGGGTGTTTACTTTCAGGACTCTGACTCTTCTGGGGGCGTGTCCCTTTGCAGAACTCTGCATTCGGACACGCCCCCTCCTTTCCTACATGGACCGTGTTAGCCTAGGATATGATTCAGCATGCCCTCATAAATATGCATGGCATGCTGATGTCATACCGTTAGACTGCAGCCTCCATGTAAGACATATTAACTCTTACACGGAGGTTTCGTGAATCCAGCCCACTGCATGGAACACATTTCATTGAGGCCTGGAAAATAACATGCATCCAGCCAGATTTGCCACATTAATTCCAGCCTCTCCAATAGCAATGACCTTGGTTCACCCCTTAAATCTTTTATAATGTGGCCGGTGACCCTAAATTTAAATGTATGGGTAGGATTTAGCTTGATGTGGTTAGCTAATGCATTTTTGTTTTGTTTTTTTCCTTCCTAATTTGTATGCATGCTCATATACCCGCTCCCTCAATTTACGGTCTGTCTTCCGACATAGAAGGTGGTACATGATTGGCATTCGACTAAATAAACCACAGAGGGAGAGTTGCAATTGAACCTTCCAGATGCCGTAGTGTAACGTCTATCCCTGATGTTAAAATTGTAGCCAATAACCATGTACTTACAATAATTGCATGACTCGTACCTTGTCATGCCAGGGTGTCTGACCAGACTCGTATTACGAGTTTCAGACAGGTTCTTCAAATTATTCCCTCTCCTAAAAGTGAAAGGAGTAGACCCTATTGTGGTTCGGAGACTTTGTTCGTTGCTAAACAGACTCCAATTTTTCTTTATAGCTTGTATGTCCCTGCTTTCCATACTAAAAGTTAGTATAAAACTAATCGGGGACGTAGTCAAGTCTTGATTGGTTCAACTA
The DNA here is from genome assembly GCF_019279795.1 of Protopterus annectens. Taxonomy (NCBI): domain Eukaryota; kingdom Metazoa; phylum Chordata; order Ceratodontiformes; family Protopteridae; genus Protopterus; species Protopterus annectens. The sequence goes on from NC_056726.1 coordinate 438,565,426, forward strand.
CCCAGATTGTTTGAGTCAACTTGCCTACTCGAAGTGGACACTGCTCCCAATAACATATATTATGCCATCAGTCCTTTTATTATGAATTTCATTGGTTATCTCCATGATGAACATTTCCCCTATATTTTTCACATTCGCTGGTAAAATCACTCTCAACTGTCATCATCTTTGCAGCCCGAACTAGTTGGCCCTTTAATACTGTTAGTTTTTTTTTTTTTTTTTTTTTTTTTTTGGGTCGAATGGATGTGAGCTACTAAGTATTCGAAAATGTGCTCTTCCTGTGTATCTTAGTCAGTCTCTGTTTAGTTCTATATCAAGATATACTTCATTTTGGTGAAAGGTATTTGTGAAATCCAGAAATTCTGTGGTTTGATTCAAGTATTTAACAAAATCAACCACTTCATCTGAGTTGCCCTAATATATAACAAAAGATGTCGTCCAGGTAGTGAGTGTAGAAAAAAATCTGTTCACATAGATCTTCCCTCTTAAGGATATACTCCTTTTCCCAATGGGCTATAACTGTATTCTCATAGCTGGCCCCACAAGGGGACTCCATTGCGACCCTGATTTTTTTGCAGGTATAATTTGTTGTCGGTTAGAAAAAAAATGATTAGAGTTTTATCAAATGAAGTACTCACTAACCTGATTTCAGATATAGATGCCCCTTTCTCCCTAAGGAAGTGGTCAGTCCATTCTTTCCCTTCCAGCTGTGGGATTGAAGTGTACAGGTCCTTAACATCAATTGTCAGGAGATTAAAATTCTCCTGATATGGAAGCTCATTTAATTTGGATAAAAATGTCTTAAGAATCCTTACAAATCTGACCCTCGTCCTTCAAATATTTATTCAATATACTATCTGCTACCTTTGCCATAGGGTAGGTGATACTTTGCCGAGCATCCACAAGCGGCCTCATTGGTGTATCAACTAAGGATTTATGAATTTTAGGGGCACCATATAGTACTGATGTCTTAGGGGGCCAACATTGTTAAATAATTAAAAAGGGGTATATTGACTAGTTCAATAAATAGGTAATTCAGACAGTCTTTTATTATTTTATACGCTATATTGACTTCATTTAGTCTGACTTGAACATATGTATCAGTGTCCAATAGCTTGGCCATTTTTCGAACATACAAATCATTACCAAGCCTCCCCCTTTATCTGGTTTCATAGTTGTTATTGGTAGGTGCCTAAATTCAATGAAAACTTCCCAGTCATCCCTCACTATGTTCCTCCTATGTTTTGATTTTCCAGATAGTAAACTTCTGAAATCAATTTCACACACTTATTCAAATGTTGAGATTAATGAATTAATTGGGTGGTTAAATGTACTAGCTAAATGAAATTTGGAAGTAGTTCTTTTCACTGTGACAGCTGGTTTTGATGGCACAAAACACAGTCCCTTTGCTAGTAATTCCACCACTCTAGGGTCCACATTAAATAAGTCACTGCTAGCATTAGTATCTAAATTTAAATCTAGGTACATCCTGGCTTATTATTTCAGTACCATTATTTTCACTGACACTAGAATCCGTTACAGCCAAAGACCCATAGAACTAGACATCAAACAAATATCACAAACATTATTTTGACTAAGATCTGAGCATTGTACAGCTATTATTTCTATAGCAATGTTTCCGTTAATTTCAGTATCAGTTGCATCCAAAGACCTATAAGGGCTAGGCACCGTACAAATATCATAATCATTATTTAAACCAAAGTTAAAAAAAACTTCTCAGAATGTGTAATAAATGCAATATTTGTGTGCCCACGACTTCCCCTCAATTCTGCCTTATCTGCTTCCAAACTACAGTTCAAAATAACAGGGCTCATACTGCCCACATGGCTGAATTCTTCTAAAACACCCCCCATCCTTCCATTGATATGTACGTCATGCCCAACTGGGTTACTCAGTCTCAAGTCAATAGAATGAAGGGCAAAATTATAAGTTACCTCCTCTTTTTGCCATTGCTGCCCTTCTTTTGATAATTCCTCCCTTGACGATTCTCTCGCCCAGTCTGTTGGTTTGAACCCCCCTTTTGAAAGTTCTGTACATTGGTAGCTACTTTCTGCTTGATTAAAATCATCCAACTGATTGGGGTGAACGCCTACTGTTTCTGTAGGTGAATTCTGCCTATTCATATTCCCTGCTTCCATTTATTACCTCAGTTTTGTAAAGCAACAGTATGGCCATAATCTGCCCTTGTGATGATGGGGGTGGACAGAATGTCACTTTCTAATTTAACTTTAGTAGCCTTAAATGTTTCGATATTCTTATCAATGCTGTCAAAACATCTCCTATAGTCAAACTTACACAGCACAAATTCTGAAGACTCACAGATACAGGTGTTGATATCTGTTATTTCTTTATTCAGGTTATCGACTGTAAACTGGTAGTGTTTTATAGTAAGGTTCATAATTTTGACCCATGTTTATTGAATAAATCAGTCAATTCACGATGGAATAAAGAGCCGGGTTCTTCAGAATTTGTGCGGTATAACTACCTTTGTGGTTTATTTAGCCCAATGCCAATCATGTACCGCTGTCTGTCGGGAAGACCGATCTTAAATTGAGGGAGCAGGTATATGAGCATGTATACAACATTAGGAAGGAGAAAACCAAAAATGCATTAGCTAACCACATCAAGCTAAATCCTAGCCATACATTTAAATTTAGTCATTGACCACATTACAAAAGATTTAAGGGGTGGACCAAGGTTCTTGCTATTGGACAGGCTGGAATTAATGTGGCAAATCCAGCTGGATGCATGTTTTTCCAGGCCTCAATGAAATGTGTTTCATATAGTGTCTTTTAAGACTCAAGAACTTAAACTAGATAATAATAGGATAGGTTTTAAGTTAGTACATAGCTGCCCAATCATTAGACATCACCGTTCAGTATACACAGGTAGCATGACTATTATTTTCAGGGTTGGACCCCATTGATTTGAGGTAGTTTAGGTTTTTAGATCTCATTTTTGTACGAATTAGTAATCCAGGCATTGAGACAATTTCTTGGAAATTTCAAGACATTTTTGAAAACTTATAAAATCATATGAATATAGATCTATTTTTATACTGTACTGGATTGGGTATTTGTAGTTATTAGTTGTTTTAGGAGATATATGTCCTCCTTATTGTTTTCATTGTTTTAATATTGGTCTTTACTTTATTTTGGCATCATGTTCATGATTTGTACACAAATGTACGTACTGTATACAATCTGGGAAAGCTGAAAAGGAGGGTAGCATTGCGTTTACTTGTGTTTCTTGATTCATGAACTTTCTGGAATTAATTAGTCAGTTAAGAAACAGGGTGGGGAGAGGGTATTTATGCAAAACTTAACTCGTACACTGTTATCTGAAGAAGTCTAGTTACCAACCTAGACGAAAAGCACTTAATCTTATTATTTGTCAGTTTTATTACTTTAAGTTCTGCGGTGCCCGTTTTATTCTTTGTCTTGTGCTTATATAGTTGGTCGGGCCATTATTTATTTTAGTGTTTCCCATTTTTGTTTAGATAGATCAATCGTTTTCATCCGAGATGTTTTACAGTCCTAAAGTATTTATACATGTTACAGACAGGGTATGTTTGCAAAAGAACTTGACTAAATTAACCATTTGGGCACAGGAGAATATATCCTGATAAATACATCAAAAACTAAGCATATGAGATTTTTGATACATAAACTGAAAGGTGAATACTTAGTGTAGCACACAGCGATGAAACTGCAGATTCTTTTAAATAACTGGGTAGATCTAGCTTTGAGTTTTTCTAATCATATCAACCAGTTTTTGACATTGTTGAAAAAGATGTATAAAGTCTAGGAAATCAGAAGTAATTTATTTAACATTTGTTTACCTGGAAAGTCTGACTTGGAAAAAAGCCAATTTTCAGCAGAAGCCCAGAGCGAAATGCTCCTAGATGCATGTCTTTGAGACATGGGAGGAAACTGTAGCACTCAAACCCACACAAACGCAGGAAGGACATGCAGGCTCCGCACAGAAAGCACTGCAGCCAAGAATCAAATCGGCGAACCTCTTGCTGCGAGGCGACAAGGCTACTGCTGCACCACTGTGCCATCCAATGATTCATTGTTAGTTATGTTAGACCCAAATGTGAGTATGGAATAACAATATGGAAACCTTATAAGAAAACAAGCATGAGTAAACTGGAAAGAGTACAGCGAAGTATACCAAGGGCATCCCTGGATGTGAAAATTTTAACTATTATGAACGACTAAACTATTTAAGCTTGTACGGTATCTAATGTAGATATTTAAGAGGAGATCTCATTTGGATATATAGGGCATTAAGAGACCACTATAGCTGGGAATGTTTGGTATTATCAAAATGAGTAGAGTATCACCAGACAACTTATGTAGAATAATCTATAGGGATGAGAAGTGTAATAATGGCTCTCTGAAAGAGGAACTGATACAAGAGAAAAAGACTACCAAATTACATTAAAGCAAACACTAGTTTAGATATTTTTAAGAACAGTCTGGACACTTATTATGGGAGCAAGTTTTTTGGTATATTGGCAGGCCAGAAGGGTGTTATTGCCTGTGCTTCAAATATTTGTTTGTGTGTAAAATGTTATGTATTGCACATATCCTTGCGGTTAAAGGCATGGCTGAAAAGGGTCTAGAATAAACCATTTTGTTTAACTTGGTTACCAAATAAATAAATAAATGAAACTGATAAAACTGTGGCAAAACATATCTAGGTAGTCTGCTAGAGTTTGCTTTTAGATGTTTGAAAAACTGGCCTGTAGCTTTGTGATGAAATTGAGTAGCCATTTTGCCATTGAGAGTACTTGGTTTTAGCATATACATTTTGCAAACTGTTACTTTGCTGAAAATAAAACTGCAGTGGTCTTTTTCAAGATTGGAGTATTAGAAATATATTAAACTCCAAATCAAGACATGCACCTGGGTTAAATAAAGCATACATAAGTGTACACCTGATACTCTTGTAATAGGTGACTCTATTGTCAGACACACTGACGTCCCGCTCATCAGGCTGAATAAAGAGAAGGTCATGGTGAGCTGCCTGTCAGGTGCTAGGATCCGCCACATAACGAAAGCACTCAGGTCACTCCAAAGCAAATACAAATATGACTCAGTCATTGTACATGCTGGTGTGAATGACCTGAGATGTACCTCCCTGGACTACATGAAAAGAGACGTAGAGGAGCTCTCTGATCATGTAGCCCAGGCTGGTATGACTCTGACCTTGAGCAGCATCTTACCCTCACCTAGAATGATGCCACAGTACAAAGACAAAATGATCGATTTTAACAATTGGCTAAAATTCTGGTGTCATTCAAAGGGGATCCAGTGTCTGTCAGCCTGGGATGACATGCTCGACAAGCCACGTTGCTTCGCTAGGGATGGCTTGCACCTGTCACCACTGGGCTTTCGGATATTGGCAAAGGCTCTTGCCACCCCCATAGTGCCTTTTTTAGGCAAGGCTCAAAAGTCAAACCCACCCCCATAGACAGCACAAGGAACAAGAAACTAAGGGTAATGCTGCTAAACGCCAGAAGTCTTAACCTGAAGATGCATGCACTCGAAGCTCTCCTCAGTATGGAGAACATCGATATCTGTGCACTGACAGAAACCTGGTTCAAGGCTCCAGAGAGCACCCCAGCACTACCAGGCTATACCTCATTCTTTTCGGCCCCCAAACCCGGAACGAACCACAAAAGGAGGGGGAGTTTCCATATTTATCAAGGATATCCACACCTCCAGGTTAGTGGCATTGCATGAAGTATCAGAGACCATCCATGTGCAACTAACAGTGGGCAAGACTGCTTTTCAGTTTATAGCATCCTACAGACCACCCTCTCAAAGTCAGGAATCCCACTCGGCTTTCCTGAAAACATTGGAGAACATGAAGATCTCTCCGAACACCATTATATTGGGCGACTTCAACTACCCAAACATTGACTGGGAGCACTACTCAAGCCCCAGCACCTTAGCCCAAAGGTTCCTGGAAATTATAAACTCAAATGCCATGGAACTAGTCACCACTTCCACAAGATGGGACAACATACTAGACCTGATCATTACCAACATGGGGACTCTATGCTCCACACCAGAAGTATATCCCTCATTGGTAAGATCAGACCATAAATTGATTTCACTGGATGTCCACATCCTGACCCCACCCCCAGCCCAGAAAACCACAGTGAAAAACTTCTCAAAAGTGAACTTCTCACTTCTCAAAACCGAAGTGGAATCCTTCAAGGCCCAAGGGCCAGTGGAAACTACGGCCCAAACTGCAGAATCCTATATAAACGCATTCTACGGACATCTCCAGGAATGCATGGATCATGCTATCCCAAACAAAACCAAGACCCAATCGTCCAAAGGCAGGCGTCCAGTCTGGTGGACCCCTGCCATAAATAAACTGTACAACAGATAGAGGAAGCTACTACATGATAGAGCAAAATCCCTAATAGGGAAGGCATCTCTGATCAGTACTAGCAAAAAATTACGATCCCTCATAAAATCCTCCAAGGCCAGCTTCCAGAGAAAAATTGCACAGGACACCAAAGACAATCATAAGGCTTTTTTCAGTTATGTTAGAAACCTGGGATGCAACTCCCAGACTTGTTCTGAGTTGATTCTAAATGACAAAAAATACACTGAACCCACAGACATCGCCAATATCTTGGCAGACAGGTTCAGTGCAAGGTTCTGGGCCCGAAAAGAGCAAGTATCTATCCCGGCAGAGGGCTGCCTCCCAAACATCTCTGATGCTCAGGTGAAGGCTGCCCTGTCCAAAGCAAAAAACACTGCTTCCATGGGACCAGATGGCGTCCCAGGTTGCGTCCTACATGAACTCCAAGAGGAACTAATCCCAAATAAAACAGCTATACAATCTCAGCCTCACTACAGGATATGTGCCCACAGAATGGCGTACAGCAACAGTGGTCCCACTCCACAAAGGTGGAGCCTGTACGGACCCTGGAAACTATCGCCCCATAAGCCTGACTAGCTTAGTCTGCAAGGCTATGGAGAGGATCATCATGGAGCTCATAAACAAAGACATTGTGGACCTACAGACACTAGATCCTACCCAGTTCGGCTTTGTCAAGGGCAGATCCTGCCTTTTGAACCTGGTTGACTTCTTCGAAACAGTCACCAAAGCCATAGATGAAGGGAAGGTAGTCCACACAGCCTATCTGGACCTTGCAAAGGCATTTGACACAATACCCCATTCGGGCATCATAGATAAGCTATCCAGCCTAAATATAAACCCCTATGTCACAAGATGGGTCACAAACTGGCTCAAAGACAGAACCCACAGAGTGAGAGTTGCTGGAGCCATGTCAGACTCTAAACCGGTCACAAGTGGCGTCCCACAGGGTTCTGTCCTGGGACCACTCTTGTTCGGTATATACTTTTCCGAGGTACAGGCAAATGTGGGAGGACTATGGCTCACCAAGTTCGCAGACGACTGCAAACTGGGCGCCATAATCAACTTTCCAGCTGACACAAACATCCTTCAAAAAGGTCTCAGAGACAGATAACTGGTGCCAGCGCCATGGTTTAAAGCTAAATGCCAAAAAATGTATAGTCATACCCTTTGGCAAAAACAATGTGCCCACAAATTACCACATAGGCGGAAACCCATTAAGTACAGAGAAAGTTATTAGGGACCCAAGTTGATAGCAATCTCTCCTTTGAAAACCACGTTGCCAAAGTGGTTAGAAAGACCTTCTACATAGCCCACCTCATCACGAAGGGTTTCACATGTAGATCAAGAGAGGTAACCGTGCCCCTTTATTCATCCCTCATCAGGCCCATCATAGAATACAATGCCCCTTTTGGGATGTACCTTACCCGACACCTGCAGCAATTAGAAAGACCCCAAAAGTATCTCACCAAGAGGATCAAGGGTCTCAAACAGATGCCATATGCTGCTCTGTTAAAAAAACTCCAGCTCTACTCAGTTGCATACCGCCTACTTTGAGGCGATCTATGCCTGACATACAAAGCTATGTCAAATCCAGAATTAATGGACATGCTCCACCTCAGTAAATCTAAATCCCTTAGAGCCACACGCTCGAGGGACATGAACCTCACCACAGAAATAAATAGAACTCGCTGGAAGGACAGGTTCATAACCCAGAGGCTCCCTTCGCTCTGGAATAGAATTTCAGTTCATGTGAGGCAGAGCACCTCACTGAATCTTTTCAAGAAGAATCTTGATTGGTGGATGGGGGATCGTAGGTTTGTCCCAGGGATTACTCCCGTGTCACTATTAGACAGAGGCACAGTAAACTAAACCTTAAAAAGGGCACAGTATACTCAAATCAAGGGGTTGGCGTAAGCCATACAGAATCGGGCTAGGCTTATAATTGCCCCAGGGCAGATAGCCTAGTATGAACCTATGAACACTATTCTGAGTGAACAGACAACACAGGCATAGCTCCCATTGTTTTGTTTTCCTACTGATTTGCAGCTTTAAATATTGACAGGGATTCATAAAGGTTGCCACAGATTGTAGACTACATGTACACTTAGTGTAATATTTGAGTGACTAGAAAGCACAAAAATGTGGTAGGAATGTTCTTGAATACATATGTACACTTAGTGTAGGTGCTACTGAATCTGCCCTATCAATTTCTTGTTTATAACAGCAGAAGAGAAAAGTAAACTTGCTTTTTTGGTGTCAGGGTGTCTAAATCACAGCCTTTTTGGTGTGAGGGTGTCTAAATCACACAATGTTTTAATGTATTCTGGGCAGTAGCAGTGAGTTTTAGTTGTATGCCCACATTTATCCCTCCTTCATTGATCCAGTACTGTCAGCTGCATATAAGGTTCTGGCAATGCAAACGCGACATACTTTCGAGTTCTCTTTTTTGTAGCTTTGTAGGAGCTTCATTTTGAAATGCCTTTCTGGAAGTTGAAACTTGGTGTCGACACTGGACAGATGTCATCTGTGCTGATAGTGATTTGTTTTTGCTCTCTGCATCTGCTGAACCAGCATTTCTGTGTATTGGTTATGGTTTTTGTGTACCAACTTTATTAGAAATGAGAAACGCATTTGAACAGCAGATGGAAGCATGTTTTACCTTTTTTTTTATTTTATTCTTGTATACATCTGTAATTTTTGAGCGTCTGATCACTCATATCTACACCCATTTCAGTTGCACTGGATAAGAGTATCCAGTTTGTGCTTTTGGGTTGCCTTTGTGCCTTCTGTTATGTTTTACCATTGGCTGCTGTATATGGTAGTAAACGTGTACACTTTATTTGGACTTGGTATGTAACTTTGGGTCTCATTTTTGGCATTCCTCAAAAATAAAGTAGATTCTTTTACAAGCAGCCAAATTTGCCGCTTATAAGACTCCTTACTATGTATGCCATCCCACAGAACCTCTTCATGGTTCCAGGAGATGATGGACACATTGGACTGGAATGGAAATGGTTCATAAATGCCACATACCTTAACTCAAAAAATGAAGAACAAATTGAATTTTTGTTGCAGGGTTGTTTATGATCATCTTTGAGAGGAGTAGTTCTAGGCTGAGAGAGTGAGATGCATTGGTTTCTGTGATAATGCTTTCCTATACAGAGAGACTTCAATTATGGCGGTTTGAAAAAAGTAATAAGAGATAGTTGTATGGAACAAAGGATAATTTGTTGCTAAACTAAGTCATAATAGTTGTAAAAAGAGGAAGAATCTAAGCATGGCCTTGATTTACAAAAAAGCATGTGACAGCATCCCACATTAACAGATAATTTAATGCTTACAAATATATAAGATACACATAAACCGATTAATTACATTGCAGCAACTATGTAACAGTAGCAAACCACTTTGCACATAAGCTATGACGAGGGACAAATGATTATCCAGGGGATAATATTTTCAAAGGGGAATGTTCCAGGGTAATTGTTCGTTATTGTTGCTGTTTTGCACTGTCCTTGACTCATTAAGCTGTTTACTAAATAGGGTATGCTGTGGTTATTGATTTAACCACAATCAACAGAACATGCTGGAGGGACAGGTTCAAAATTGACTACATGTATAGATCTGTAGTTTTGGGAGTGCATACATATTTGGTGACCTCATCAGATCCAAACATAGTGAAAGTTCTAAACCATAAAGTGAAGAAGTATAAGATGACATCTTGCCTAGTATAGTAGAAGTATTTCAAAACACAAGACGGTGGTGCAGCGGTTAGCGTTGCCATCTCACAGCAAGAGGTTCTGCGGTTCGATCCTCTGGTGGTGTGCCTTTTGTGTGGAGTCTGCAAGTCCTCCCTGTGGTCGCATGGGTTTCCTCCGGGTGCTCCGGTTTCCTCCCACATCCCAAAGACATGCTATAGGTGGATTGGATACTCTAAATTGGCCCTAGGCGTGTGTGTCTGTGCCTTCTGTGGAAGGTTTGGTACCAGACTGGCAACTTGACACCGTAAAAACTTCACTGCCAATCATGAGTGGACAGGTGATCCACTGTGGCGACCCCTAACCGGGAAAAGCCTAAAGAAGAAGTTGGAATGGAAGCCAAACCAGAAGTAAAAACAAATAAAAATAAATTAGACTGCAACAGAGATTGTCAAATAAAATAATAATATTAATTAAGGATCAGATGAGAAGGGAAGAAAATTGGGAAATCCACAAATATAGTGGCAAGTACAGAGATTTTCTTGAACAACTTCTTGTTCAATATTTGATGCAGGAATGATTAAGGAAAAGTGAACTGAAACCAAAAGATGAAAGGCTAATAGTGGCAGCCCAAGTTATTGGACTATGTACACAGTGGTTTACAAAGTCTATTGAACAAGTGGGAGAAACAGAAAAATGTAGGTTTTGTAAAAGAGGACTGGAAACAGTTGCACATCTTGTTGCTGCGTGTGAAGACATCATGGCTGAAGGTTTGTACCCTGAAAGGCACAGTAAAGTGGTGAGACTTGCAGTGGGAATTGTGCAAACACTACAATATAGAAGTAGCTGAGAAGCATTGGAAGCTTATAGGTTCATAGGTTCATACTAGGCTATCTGCCCTGGGGCAATTATAAGCCTAGCCCGATTCTGTATGGCTTACGCCACCCCTTGATTTGAGTATACTGTGCCCTTTTTAAGGTTTAGTTTACTGTGCCTCTGTCCAATAGTGACACGGGAGTAATCCCTGGGACAAACCTACGATCCCCCATCCACCTATCGAGATTCTTCTTGAAGAGATTCAGTGAGGTGCTCTGCCTCACATGAACTGGAATTCTATTCCAGAGCGAAGGGAGCCTCTGGGTTATGAACCTGTCCCTCCAGCAAGTTCTATTTATTTCTGTGCTGAGGTTCAAGTCCCTCGAGCGTGTGACTCTAAGGGATTTAGATTTACTGAGGTGGAGCATGTCCATTAATTCTGGATTTGACATAGCTTTGTATGTCAGGCATAGATCGCCTCGACTACATGAACTACAGAGCATTCTAGAGCATGATCAAGTTCACCCACTGCCAACAGTTCAAAACCTGATGCAAGAAAACCATGAGAAAAAGACAGAAATAGCATTTGGTAATTAAAATTGTTACACCCACCAAATAGTGCCTTGCGTACTGAAAGAGACTGTCACAATACCATGATTTGCACACAAATGAGAGCATTGTGGAAGAAATACTAAAACAGTTCCACAGTTGTAGGAGCCACAGGATTAATAAAATAATTTACAGTTGTACTTAATATACTACCAATACATGCAAATCCACATGAATTGCAGGAGGAGGCAAATTCTGGGGACATTGTGGTTGTTTAGAAAAGCACTGTTGGGTAATTTCAAAGACGGTTCTAATTTCGTAAACTCTAATCATACTTTGATTTTGCAGTGGAGTCCATTCCTCTTACGGAATTAGAAACCCAATGCATTTGTTCTGGAGTACAACCTTAGACTGTATCCTGAAGTAATATAAAATGGCTTTACACCTACTCTCCTATACTAGTACTATGGCTAGTCCTTCCCTCCAAAGGATTTAACTCATTCAATTCCTTTTATAGTTACTTCAAAGTGTTAATATAGTAATAATAATAGTGCAAGAATGTAGCACTATATGTGATGTTTTCATATTATATTCTTTATTAATTACTGATTGTTTTCAGTTTTGTGCCAGTAACGATAGTTTGAATTACGAATGTCTTAATAGTATAGTCTCTCCTGTCATATTAAGAAAGTAAGCTTTAAATGTTTTAGTTGGTTATGTGAATGTTTATTGGCCTTATTTGTCTCTGTATGCTGACCAGTTTCAGTAAAATGTTTTTTGTAAATGTACCAAAATAATGAAACAAAAGTAAAATTAAAGCTTTGAAAAAAAAAAGAAACCCAATGCATTTGGAGAAATTAAAAAAGGCAGATGTTGATGCACACAGAAGTTGTTCCAGACATCATTCAGTGCTGTTATCTTTTGAGCCCTTTCAATTAATGTACATCAGTGTCAGAGTGACACCTTTTTCATTGGCATATACTACTAGAAGGTCAGGCTGCACTTGTGTAAGAGATGTAAATATCTGTGGAAATGCACCCTTCTGTTTTGTCCAATAAGTTTTTTTGATCAGAAAGTGAATTTAGGAATTTCACTCTATAAAATTTTCACTAGTTCTGATTGAAAAAAAAATGCAGAGAACAATGGGTTTGTTGTTATCATAAAGTTAAAGTAAGAGGAAGATCCCCAGGAAGAGCTGCTAGTTTGATTTGAGACTATGGTTTTCAGAATGTGGGCTGCAGGTTTAGCACTCAGCATCTGTGCAGAATACTTGTTAGTTTCAGCACAGTTTACTGGCATGATTCCTTCCACTACTAGCTAGGGCATTCTAATTAGAAATATCTGTCAAGACATTTTAATGGTGAAAATCTGACACTGCTCTGTTTTCTAATGAACTCTAAAACACCTCTGAGTCTGTCTTGAGGACAGCATATGCCATCTGACATTCTTATGACTTTAGGATTTATATTTAATTATCTACTTTCTTGCAAAAAAATTGACAGTGTTGCTGAGCTGTTCATACTTCTGAAATATCTATTTCCATCCACATTGTTGCCTTCTGTGGTCTATGGTTTAAGTAATTACTACACCTAATGTTTGTACTGGAATGTACATGCTGTTGTATATTCACTATCTCTTTTAAACACACAGGCTTCAGGCTGTTGATCAGCTGATCTTACTTGTTTATTAAAGGTCTGTGTACCATTACTTCAGTGGGTGGAATAATCTTTAAAACTGCAGCACCTGTGTTAAGGTGGGATGCATGAATGGGTTTTGAAATTCCCATGGCTTTCCTTTGCATGCAGTCTGCATTGGCTGGATGGCATAAGTTTGTGAAATGCTCAGCTCTCGTGTGTGAATGCTAATGTTTGATTAGTACTCAGTATAGTGAAAAGTATGAATGGCTGACAACTTAAAAGTATTCCTCACCCATGAGGTGAGGACTTGTTTTCCCCACACCCTTGCTGCATATGTATACTAACATTAAAATCACTGTACCCTAGTAAGAGGAATTCACCAATATATTGTTATCTCAGAATTTAGTACCTCATCTGCCCTTTTTGGTCCATAGTGCTTGTCCTACTTACTGTTGAACACGTCTCATCATAAACAGTAATGAATTCCTTTTTTAGGCATTTTAAACTGTTACACAGGACTACTCTAGAATATTAATAGTAACTCAAAAAAAAAAAAAAAAAAAACGCATCCTCACTGGGCAGAATCACATTTAATATGCCTAATGCTGCTCCCCTTTAACTCTCTCACAATTTACATTACAGCTTGGTATAATATACTATAATCAGGAACACCACTCTCCCAAGCCGGTTTTAGTGAATATGCAAATGGATTGTGGAAAAGCTTACATCTGATGTTTTACACACAGTGTTTCCCAGTGTTGAGTTCAGATTTTTATTATAAGCAGAAAGACTTTGTACCATACAGTCGCACACTACTTTCTCAGCTGAGAATATGTAGTGTTTGGTAAAACACAGTCTGACCCACCCCCTGTGATTTCTAGCAGTTGTCGGTACTTTCTTTTGCTTTTTCCAGTGGAGAAAGAGAAAGTTTCTTGTTTTGGTTTGCAATGCAGTGTTTTATCAGGCAACTCCTTATACTCTTCACTGTCAGTAAGCTTTTGCCACCCTCTCACACAAATTGTTTGCTCTCTGGAGAAAAATAGCTTTTAATTTGTTAGTTTTTCCCAGATTCTTTTTGTCAAATAGTTCTAAGTATTCAGTGATCCTTTTACTGTATTTATTCCACTCACATATCCAATAGGGTTACCACCTGTCCCACTTTGCGAGGGACAGTCCCTCTTTGGGCAGTTTTGTCATTTTTTCAATTTTTTCACAGGACACATGTCCTGAGATTTTAGGACAAAAATATTTCTTAAGTTTTCTTTAATAGTTGCATAAAACAGTTATTTTTTTATCTGAAATACCTACATGTTATATGAAATAGCATAAGCAACTCAAATGCTACAAAAATGTTATTTTGGAAAAAAAGTTAAGTTCTATCCTTTTCTACTAGTCAAGGGTATGTTTTGTCCTGCAGAATATGACATTTCTACAAAAAATGTCCCACTTTTGACATTTGAAAAGGTGGCAACCCTAATATCCAAGACCAAGCTGATCCTGTTTCTGTCTGTAACCACAGCCAGACAAATCTCAAACTTCTCAATCACCTCTTTCAACAGTAATCTCTGATGACCAAGTTACTGGTATTACACTTCTAGGAGGCATCCTAGACTGATAACTACTCTTTGATAAACACAAAGATTATGCCATATCAAAAAATGACAAAAACTAGGCATTCTCTACAAGGCCAAACCCTGCCTAACTGAAGTATGACTGAAATACAGCACAGCTGGTCCTGTACATGTCCTTTTACACACACCACCAATTTTGAGTAATGTTCCTAAAACACAACTACTAAAACTATAGAGAAAACCTACAACAAAATTGCCAAATGCCACAAATGTATCTAATAGAACTCATAATTCTACAGTTCTTCAAAAAAACTGTCTAGAATGAAAACTCACTGTAAGCCACTTTAATCAACAAATGTTGCCCAACATCTCCAAACCAAAACCTTGTGGAAGTAATGCATTTTGAGTAATCTTTATACTCCGTATAGGTAAGCAAACTATGGAAGTCTATTCCACCTGACCTGAAAGAAGAATTAAATCCAAAATATTTCTTCACAAGCTGAAAGCTTTCCATACGTCCATTGGCATTGCATCTGTTTATCCCAAGGCATATCTCTTCTATCCCTTAGTCTTTTCACTTCAAATTTATTATTGAACACTTGCTTTAAGATAATGACAAGCAGATTGCAAGATGTATATTTATCTTTATACTGCAATGTTTAATGCTCATATTTGTTTCTTTCTTTTTATCTGGTGTATTTTTTTCTTTCTCTGGACATCCTATGAAAACAGACTTTGCTCAGTAAACAAGTATATTGAATTCTCACTTAAACTTTTAAAGCTTGTTATTTTACTGTCTGTTTTCTACGGTTTTACAAGCTATTACTGGTGCGTTGTCATTTTGAAAACAATGAGGGAGGTCTTTGTCCCAGTCCACCATTCATTAATACAGTATAGTGCATCTCCATAGGAAAAATCAGCCTTTTCTGCTTTATTTTCTGGCAACTAAGTACAGTGTTTAGCCTGTCTGTGGAAGAGAAAAAATGATGAACCTAATATGCAGTGTATTTTCATACCTTTGGCCACAAAAGTGACTTCCTGCAGATGTTTTTTATTTAATGCCTAATGCAGTCAATTGCCTTTCTAAATTTCTGTGAGAATTTTGTAGATACATAAGATTTACACCTATCCCCCTTCCAGCATAAAAACCTGTTTTTATGTTCAACATGGATGGGTTATAAGACCTGGGGGAAAAAAAAAAAAAAAATCCTTAGCAGTCCTATTAGCAAGTCAAGATCTGTGAGTTACTTTGTACTGGAAAGTTTGGCTTGATCGTGCCCAGTGACATATATTACCACCTTGACATTTACTCGTACATTGTAATGGAGTAAGATCCGTCACAAGATTAAAGGGTAATACTTCATTGAATAAGAGGCTCACTTCACAGCTAAGCATTCTTTTTCAGTGGCTGAGTATTTCTTAATCAGCACTGCTTAACTTTCAATTCATATAGCACACAGAATAATTTTCAGCTTGTTAATCTTAGGATATTAACATAAGATTAAGAGGGCCTCCACGGTGTTGCAGCGGTTAGTGTTGTCGCCTCACAGCAAGAGGTTCTACGGTTTTGATTCTTAGCTGGGGTGCCTTCTGTCTGCGGTCTGTATGTTCTCCCCGTGGTCGTGTGGGTTTCCTCTGGGTGCTATAGTTTCCTCCCACATTCCAAAGACGTGCAGTAGGCGGATTGGACACTAAATTCGCTGTAGGTGCGAGTGTCTGTGCAAGTGAGTGGTATGAATGAACTACCACTGCAGGGCTAGCCACCCGGCAGTGTAAAGCTTGCCACGAGATAATTGTCACTATTGAAGTAACACCCCAACCCCATGTGCAAAATGCAGAAAAAGGGGTTGAGGATGGATGGATCCTAGGATATTATGAGCTCCCAAACATCCTCTTGATGCATATGTATACATAGTAAATTTTGTAATAAAATTGGGCGTCACCAATACTCATTCAGAACAAAATCTTTCAGGGCCAGCCTTTCGGCAGCTGGTGCCCTAGGCAAAAGGGCTCCACAGTGCCCAACTACCCAGTGCCCCCATCCTGGTCTACCTACACCATCCAGATTTGCCTTACTCTTCAATTTTTCCTGTATTTTTTCAACATAGTTTTAAAGAAACCATTTCTTTAGTACAAAAAAATAACAAATGAATACTGGAAAAGCACCTGACCGGTGCCCTAGGCATCTGCCTAGTTGGTATATGCCTAAGGCTGGCTATGTAATCTTTTTCAAGTCCTTAAATGCTGTGGTTGCCTCGAGACCATTGCACTTTGCCTAGGACCTTTTCCCTTTATGATATGTCCTAAGGTTGGAATGTTTTTAAGCATTTTCTTCCTAGTAAAGTCCATTGATTATCAGCCCCATCCAGCCCAGTGGGGGGGAGGGGCAGTTGAGGTTTTCCTTTTATGTCCCTGTCTCCCTGTTCGTGCTCTTCTAAGTGATAGAAGGGGGTGTTCACTTGGTTGACTTTGATGGTTGTTCCTCAGTTTCCCAAAGACTGTTACCAGCAACCATCGCCACCCAACCTCTGGAGCATAGGAAGTGGCTTCCATGAGTACCCACAACCCTCCTCACCCTGGGCGAGGCAAGCAGGCCATGCTGTTTCACCCATATCCCACCATGTCTGGCTCTTCCAGGGCCAGTAACTGAACACTAGTTATCCTGGGTTGCATCTTTTTGTGCCAGAGTGAGAAAATTAGTCGCAGTATATTTGCAAAATTAGGTACAAGTTTTCTGTAGGACCCAATCGGTCTAAGGAAAGCGAGCGGTCACTTGGCTTTTTTGTGGAGGCTATAGGCCATTTTTTTTTTTTTTTTTTTTTTTAACTGCTTTCTTAGCATTCATAGTTAAGCGTGTCTGTCTTTATAGATTCTAACACAGCCTGTACTGTTAAATAAGACTTTGAATCCTCCGAGTAGATGATCACATCATCTAGGTATGCAGCAACTTGAGTGTAATTTTGGCATTTTAACCATGATCCTCTAAAAGGAGGCTGGAGCTACATGTAAGCCAAATGGTAGCACTGTGTAATGAATTGAACCATCAGGGATTTCAAAAGCTGTTTTGTTTCCCTTCCTTTAGCGGGGGTAGGGTGTGGGGGTGGTATCTCCAATATCCTTTTGTAAAGTCTAATGTTAAGCATCTTGCTTTTCCTAGTTTCCATACCACATTGTTAATTCTAGACATGGAACAGCTGTCAAACTCTGAAACACAGTCCAGTTTTCTAAAATCACTGTAGGATCTGATACTTCTGTCAGGTTTAGGGGCTATCTTTATGGAGCCTCTCTCTCCTTTTTTTACCAAATGTTTCTATGACTGTAGTAAACAGTTGGACTAACCAGTGTTATTGTTACTGTGTTATGGCATTTACTTCTCCCAGGCACCGTTAAAAACACTCTCCGTATCTCTTAATGGAGAACTCCACCCACAGATTAAAAAAAACTTTTTTTCCATCATAGTATGGTGTTTCCTACATTTTAACACCACTCTGGAACTATTTACAGGTTTTTAAATATTTTTATACATCATTTCTGAGTCTGACCACATGGGGTCTAGCATCTTGGAGTGATTCTGCCTCTAGGTGTCCCACAATGCATTGTTTTGTAAAAAAAAAAATGTAATATGCAGGCCACTTTTTTCCTTAAGCTGCTGTCACTGCACTGATTTTACAGGCATACACTGCTCACTTTTTTCCTTAAGCTGCTGTCACTGCACTGATTTTACAGGCATACACTGCTGTCTTGTAGTCACTTACTTTTGGGTAACATTTTATCCTTTTTCAATGACTACTTAAACTACAAATCGTGCAAATGCCACAGAACAGACTTGCAAAGTGCATTTTGTTGCTGCTGCTTTTTAGAAAGGCTAACTTGCTTTATTTTGAGAAGCCTGAATTGTAGTTTTTCAAGGTATCTACCAAACTCCTTCACACCTACCTTCTCTAGCTGTCAGAGTAACTTGAGCCATCATGATCAGCATGTGATTGACAGTTCACAGCAGGAGACCTAACTAGTGTACGGTTTCCTTGCTCTACCCTTTCCTTTCTTACAGTGGGACACTTTGCTATACTCCTCCTCCTGTCCTGAAATTTAGATCCAAGCTCCATAGCATTGGGGAAAATTACTGTTTTGCAAACCATCTAACTCCCAGTCTTAGGCCTTCCTGTCAGGTTAAATAGCTAACAAATTATAGACTATAAACGGAATATATTTAATGGACTTCCATGATTGCATTCACATGTGCTTCTAAGTGCTAACTTAAGATGACTACATCACATCATATAATTTTGTCTATTAATTGTGATAGACATGTTCTTCCTAAGTAAAAAGAGCTTGATGCATAATCATGGATCATAATCATTGCAAATATATGCTCTTTGGTCATGTAACTCTTACTGTAGTGTAGCCTGTAGTTGCTCACTATACTTTGTCACGTGTGTAGGGCTATTCAGAAAATTTGTAAATTTATAGTTAGACAGTTTAGCTGGACAGTCCTATCATTCCAGAAATGGGCAATTTTGTGTTGCAACCCTGGTTACATGTGCTCCATGATCACAATTCAAAGCAAGTACATATATTGCATCATAACAGTGTCATGGTATACTCTTGATTTTCACCAGTTAGTATGCGGTGTCTCACTCCATACTTTGCTTTCATTACACTAGGTAGTTTTCCAAATGCTTAAGCACTCTCTCTCTCCATTTCTCTATACACACCTCACTATTCATTACTCTTAAATATGCTTTTTATTTTCCCTTCCCTTTTTGTAATTCTGCAAAGCCACTGTGGGCATAGGTGAAAGCTTTGATGTCCAGTATTAAAAAGACATCAAGTTCAAATTCCCTCACCCAGATACTAGATGCCACTGCATGGACTTACTATGGAAATACCAGCCTTGCTTGGACAAAATGCCTCACTTAATCCATTTATCAGCCTCCAGTATGATTTGGACTATACTGGTCATATACCGTACTGCTGTCAAAAATAGCCACTCTTACACAGTATATTAGCAGTGTAGCAACACAGCCTTGACATGTCCATACACCATTACCAACAAATAGGAAGCTATTCCTGTGGCTCCACCATCAACAACAAAATGATTATGGCAATTCCTTTTCATCAAACTTGAGGTGCGGCAGCTGTGAAGAATAACACTAGGTGCTCATGGCCCATGAGTGCACTTCTGCTGACAGCCATGAACTGTCTACCAAGTACCATTCTTACTTAACTGAAGGCCAGTGTCACTTTAGCATTCTGTCCTTATGAGACTAGTAAGAGTGTTTTACATACTGTTTGCTGAGACGTCAAGTCACTTGTTTTGTCACTAGAAATACATTGCAATGCATGTTCTGATAACATGGTAATCTTTTAACCTTTTTCTTCCTGCAGTGCAGACCAGCAATATGAAGTGTATCCATTGACACGGATGACAACTGTTGCAACACGTGCATCACACAGAAGTTACCCCATACTTACAAGCGACAATTTAAACTAATTGTGCATACAAATTGGTCATGTTAATGTACACATTTTGAAAGTACTGCAGTAAGAACATATTCAACTGTGATATTATGTATGAGAAGCTGTAAATATTTTGAAGTGTCTATATATATATATGTATATATATATATATATATATATATATATATAATGTGTGTGTGTATATATGTGTGTGTGTGTGTGTGTGTATGTATGTATGTGTATATATATATATATATATATATATATATATATATATATATTTTTCTATATATACACAAAATTCCTATGATACACTGGTTGCTTTATTTGCTTAATTTTTCTACCTGTCGGTAGATGTCTGTAGCAAATTGCTTTACAAACTATTACTGTTTGTACATGTTGCAATAATCTTTCACTATGTACTAGATGGTCCAGTTGTGAATCATCACTTACTATTGACGGTCAGTTTTTATACATGATCTTGTACAGATTCAATTAATATGTTTAACTGCCTCACACACAAATCAAGCAAATAATTAGCATTGCCGATAATCACCAATCTCAAGCAAAGTTGTCCTTTATTCCACCTGCACACATTGCACAGCATTGTTCAGATGGTCATGTTGCCATTTAAATCTTGTTTGAGAAAATAAGTGCATCACCAAAGACTTTGCCAGAGTATCACATAAATAAAAAGCAATGCATTTTAATTTTTAAAAGCTGTTGCAAAACAAATGTTACTGGATGCTTCAGGCCATAATGCAGCATTACTGCATTCCATCCCTTTGCCACACATTTCCCTAATCCATTCCCTTCACCTGTGACTCCCAACTGTCCGTGTCTACCACTACAGTAGCACAAGCATTTAAAACCTATTATTTAGCATATCACTTGTATTTGGCTGACTGTAGTCACTGCTCCTTTGCCAAGTCAACCAGGACTGACTCATTACTGTTCTCACAATGTCATTGTTCCTTTACAGGGTCCAGGGAACCCACCATCATTCAAGCATATCTATTTGCCCTACCTTTTTCAAGACCGTACACAACACATCACCACATATATAAAAATGTATATATCTGTAATAATGCTATCTTCCGGTACCACGCTGTCCAGACAAATGTGCCCGGATTTGGGGTATCTATGTTCTCTACCAAGCAGTATCGAACAGTGTGACCAGGCAGAAGGTTCAAGACAAATAGATTTGTAGACTATTCTTTTCCAAACATATGTCTCTTACCTTTATCAGAATCTTGCCAAGCAGAACTTAGTCTTATCAAGGTGACTTCATACCAGTCGGTTTGAAGAATGTTTCCCAATCTGTTCAGAGCTTGCAAAATACATCACCCACAACTCATTTATTTACAGTGTTTATCCATTATGACGCCTGCATTATCCACATCACACCAATCCACATTTAAGACTTGAACCTGCTGTTTATCGCCAAACACCTGTCAATACAAGGTAAGACTTTAGCATACCTTACAAATATTCACCAATAATCAACTACCAGTTAAGCACCAAAATATATACCAGAAGTCCAAAGGTATGTCATCAATGACTTCCAGACAAACTGGCTTTTGGTTTACAATGTGCAAATGTGGCAATTACCGCAGCACTGTTGTGAAAAGCCTATGTACTGTGTCAAGGTAGCCAGGATCACAGAGGTCCACTCACACCACAACACTACTTGCAGCTGCAGCCAGATCCACCCACCCATCTCACCACTATCATTATGACCCTGCATCTAAGCAGGCTTCACCAGACTTGCACCACTTCACTAACAATTCACTCTACACACCTCAGTTTTGTTTACAAGGTTCATAGGTTGGTACTAGGCTATCGGCCCTAGGGCCTATACAAGCTTAGCCACAATTATTCCCTGGATATTTCTTCGCACAATATTTACTTCCCTGGACCAGTGTCTAGCAGGGTGACTGACATGATCCCCGGGGTGAATTTCCCATCTCCCATCCAACTGTAAAGGTTCCTTTTGAAGAGGGCCAAGGAGGTGCTCTGCCTGACATGTATGGGGAGTCTCTGGGTCAGGAATCTATCCCTCCAGCATGTTTTGTTCATTGTGATGACAAGGTTTAGATCCCTGGAGCATGTGGCTCTGAGGGATTGGGATTTCTTGAAGTGGAGCATGCCCAACAGCTCTGGGTTTGACATGGCCTTGTATGTTTAAGCAGAGATTGCCTCTGAGTAGACTATATGCCACAGAGTACAGCTGGAGTTTTTTTAGATGGTCAGCATAGGGCATCTGCTTTAGGCTTGTGATTCTTTTAGTGTGGTATATCTGTGGCCTTTCCAGCTGTAGCAGATGTCTTGTGCGGTACATACCAAACTGGGCGTTGTAAACTATAATGGGTCTAATGAGGGATGAGTACAGTAGGACAATGACCTCCTTTTTTCTGGATGAAAAGCCCTTAGTGATGAGGCGTGCAACATAGGATTTCCTGACTGTTGTGACAATGTGGTTATCGAGGGTGAGACCACTGTCCACCTGTGTCCCTAAGTCTCTCATCACACTTTCTGTGTTTAGTGTACTGCCACCTATGTGGTAATTCATGGGTACATGTTTCTTCCCAAAGGGGATAACTATACATTTCTTGGCATTAAGCTTGAGCCCATGGCTCTGGCACCAAGTATCTGTTTCTGTAAGACCCTTTTGTAGAATATCCACATCATATGGGGATTCAGTAATCTCTCCCAGTTTGCAGTCCTCTGCGAATTTTGTTAGCCAGAGTCCCTTAGTATTGGCCTGTACTTCAGAGAAGTAGATGCCAAACAAGAGCGGTCCCAGGACTGAACCCTGAGGTACTCCACTTGTCACTTTTTGGATTTGGAGTCAGCTACTTTTACAGTCTGGGTTCTGTCAGTAAGCCAGATCGGCCCTTCACGAACCCAAACTGGGTGGGGTCCAGTGTTTGAAGGTGGCCAATGTATTTGCTTATAAGTTCCATGCCCCTGCAGATCAGGCTCATCAGACTGATGGGATGGTAGTTCAAGGTGGATCCCCCATTTGTGGAGTGGGATAACTGTAGCTGTGCGCCACTCGGTGGGCACGAAGCCTGAGGTGAGGCTGTGATTAAACATGACACTTAGGTGAGGTGCCAGTTCATTTTGTAGTTCATGTAGTACACAGCCTGGGATGTCATCTGGTCCCATGGATGCTGTATTCTTAGCTTTGGAGAGTGTGGTTTCTACCTGTGTGGCCATGATTACTGGAATTTGGCAATCTTTTGGTATTGAGATGGGCCCTTTAGGGGGTGAGAGGGGGGTGAAGTTGGCACTAAATCGATCTGCCATGATATTGGCAATATCCTTGGGATCAGTATATTTAATGCTATTCTGTTGTAGCTCAGAACAGATCTGAGCATTGCCATTCAGATTCTTGACATAACTATAGAATGCCTTGTGGTTGTCCTTAGAATATTTGGCAATTTTATTTTCGTAACTAGCTTTGGAGGATTTTATGAGGGATCTCCTCTTCTTACTGAGGCTGGTAAGGGAGTTTTTTTGCATCCTGGGATTTTTCTCTTCTGCAACAGTTTCTTCCTTCTGTTGTATAGCTTTGTTTATGGCAGGGTACCACCAGATTGGCTTTCTTTTTTTTTGGAGGAGAGCATCTTGCTCCCATTTGAGATGGCATGATTCATGCATGAGTGGATGTGCTCGTACAGTGCTTTAGTGTAGGATTCGGCAGTCAAACTTTCAGATCCTGTCTGCATGGGAGTCATGAAGTTTGTCACTTCTGACTTGAGTAGCATGAAGTTGGCTTTAGAGAATTTTATAAATATATATATATATATATATATAAAAAATTGTGTATGTGTGTGCGTGTGTATGTATATATATGTATATATGTGTATGTGTATATATATATATATATATATATATATATATATATATATATATATATTGTATACATACATATACATATATACACACACACACACACACACACACACACACACACTGGGTGGGGGTGGGATGTGGATGTCAAGGGTGATTTGCTTATGGTCAGACCTAACCAATGAGGGGGTGACCACTGATGTGGAGCATCTATCTCCCATGTTGGTAATGACCAGCTCTAGGATATTGGAGCCCCTGGTATGACAATGGATTAGTTGATCCAGGGCATTGGAATTTTATGAATTCCAAGAACCGATGGGAAAAGGTGTTGTTACCCGAGTAGTTTTCCCAGTTAATGGCAGGGTAGCTGAAATCACCCAGTATTAGGGTGTTTGGTTGTATCTTAATGTTTTCTAGTATGTTTAGAAAGGTGTAGTGAGAATCTAGGGGCATGGTGGGGGATCTGTGGCAGCTACAATTTGGATTGCAGTTTTACCTAGTGTTAGTTGCACCTGGAGAATTTCAGATGCATTGTGTTGGGCAACTAGCTTAGAGATGTGAATATCCTTGGTGAATATGGACACTCTTCCACCTTTAGCGTTTCAGTCTTGGTTTGGTGGCCAAAAATTGTGGCAAGAGTTGTAGCCTGGTATTGCAGGGGTGCTCTCTGGAGCCTAGAACCAGGTCTCGGTTACTACACAGATATCGATGTTCTTCATTTTTAGGAGTGCCTCGAGAGAGTGCATTTTGAGGTTTAGACTGCTAGCATTGAGTCGCATTACCTTCAGATTTTGAATGCTTGTATCTGTTACGGTGGTGGTTTTGTCCTTTGAACCTTGCCTAAAAAAGGCACTATATGGGTGGCAAGAGCTTTAGCCAATAACCTGAAACCCAGGGGTGACAGGTGCAGACCATCTCTGGCAAAGCATCATGGTTTGTCGATCATGTCTTCCCAGGCAGACAGATACTGGATCCCCTTTGAATGACTTGTGGTATCCTTCTGAGCGAAGGTAGAATGCTACTCAGGGCTAGGGTCATACCTGCCGGGACCACATGATCTGAGAGCTCTTCCATGTCTCTCTTCGTGTAGTCCAGGGAGGTATGTCTCAAGCCATTCACTCCAACATGGAGAATGACAGAGTCATATTTGCACTTGTGGAGTGACTTGAGTGCATGCGTTATGCAGTCCTTTCTAGTGAAAATACTGTAGAAACTGCAGCTTAAAATAAAAAAAAAAACAAAAAAAGCAAATTACAGATAACTATATACCACTGCATCATTCACAGAAGCCCTACTGGAAATCCTGATAAAAAAACAACATTCAATGTGTTCCTAAACATTCCCAGGTTCTCTTGATCGACACATGCACATTGCCTGATTGCTGTTACCCATGAATTTCATGGAAACTGATCATTCGCCTTTATCAGTGCCTCATTATTTAGCACACTGTACATAAATGTCATTGTCTGTTTACCAAGAGCTCCATTATGCATTGGTATTTGACAATATGTACTGTTGTCATTAATGCTTGTCTAGACAAGTGTTTCTAAACAAGTTTGTTACATCTTCCTAAATGCTTTCCTGCTTATACAGTGGATATAAAAAGTTTACACAACCCCCCCCTGTTAAAATGCCAGGTTTATGTGATATAAAAAAATGAGACCACAGTAAATCCTAGTGTGACCTATAACCTGTACATTTTAATTGAAAAATCTGTTGGGGAGGAAAAATATAAAAAATAAAAAACTTACAATAAGCTGGTTGCATAAGTGTACACACCCTTAAACTAATACTTTGTTGAAGCACCTTTTGATTTACTTAGCATTCAGTCTTGGATACACACCTGCCATCAATTTAAAGAGGCTCTGATTAACCCCAAATAAAGTTCAGGTAGTCCTAGTAGGATTTTCCTGACATTCAATTGCTTGCTACAGCAAAAGCTATGGTTCATGGGGAGCTTACAAAGCATCAAAGGGATCTCATTGTTGAAAGGTATTAGTCAGGAGGAAGGGCTCAAAAAAATTTCCACAACATTGGGTATATCATGAAACACCGTGAACAGCCATCAAGAAGTGGAGAAAATATGGGACAACAGTGACATTGCAAAGAACTGGACGTCCCTCCAAAATTGATGAGACAAAACTGGTCAGGGAGGCTGCAGAGAGATCTACAGTAACACTGAAGGAGCTTCTGGTTAGTACTGGCTGTGTACTACATGCAACAACAATCTCCCGTATTCTCCATATGCATAGGCTATAGGGTAGGGTTGCGAGACAGAAGTCTTTTCTTACACATAAAAACATCCAGGCCTGGCTAAAATTTGCCAAACAATACATAGTCTCCCAAAAGCATGTGGGAAAATGTGTTATGGTCTGAGACCAAGGTTGAACTTTTTGGCCACAAATCCAAAAAACGCTTCGTATCACCCAAAGATCATGATTGTGGTGAAGCATGGTGAAGCATGGTGGTGGCAATATTATGCTTTGGAGTTGCTTTTCTTCTGCTGGAACTGGGACTTGAGTCAAGATGGATGGAATTATGAACAGTTCCAAATACCAGACATTTTTGGCCCAGAACCTTCAGGTGTCTGCTAGAAAGCTGAAGATGAAGAGGAATTTCTCCTTTCAACCCGACAATGACCCCAAGCATGTATCCAAATTAACAAAAGAATGGCTTCACCAGAAGAAATGGGCCAGCTAGAGCCCAGACTTAAATCCAATAGAAAATCTGTGGGGTGACCTGAAGAGGGCTGTGCACAAGAGATGCCCTTGTAATCTGACAGATTTGGAGCACTTTTGCAAGTAAGAGTGGGCAAGTATTGCCAAGTCAAGATGTGCCATGCTGATGGACTCCACTGAATTGTACAGGTTAAAGGTCACAGTAAAGGTGGCAAAAGTTTTGAAATGATTTATTGTAGTCTCATTTATTTATATCATAAAAGCCTGGCATTATAAGAGAGGTGTGTAAACTTTTTTTATCCACTGTAGCTGTTTGACAGAATGTGGAGAAAGCTGGAGCTGGCCAATACACAATCCCCATTATGTACAACCTTTGTTCAGTGCCACAGTGCTCAACCCTTGTAAATTTGAGATATTAATTGCAGTAAAATGGTTATGATTATTTTTCCACAGTAATCATTTGTAACCCTTTCGACCAACTTATTTACCAACCATCACCTCGCCCAGTCAGACACTACAATATGTGTTAGGAACACAGTTTAGTAACATTCAACACTAACACAGTACATATGCATAATTAATGTTTTGTCCATAAACAATTGTCATACACAGCAGCAACACCATCTAAAAAAAAAAAGACTGCCAACTTGCATGCTCCTCTCCTCTCCTCTCCTCTTGCCCAAATGACATGCAAGCTGAAGAAACAGGTTTGAAGTTAAAATTCACGTATTCTACTTACATGACTTAGGTATTTAAAAACCTTTACCATCTAAACGTGCTTGCATTCTGCCTTGACAAACGTCCCTTACACAGCACTAAGCAGAAAGTGACATCTTCATGTATACTCACCATTATGCTTATCCATGTGAAACAAATTTCTGGAAAGCTACATACTGAAAGTGACAGTCGCATAGTGTTTCCTCCAAATTGATGTTGACACCACACATGTCAAGCTATATGCTGAGAATACAAACTGAAGTGTAGACAAATGCTGAAAAGGCTGCTTGTATAACGACATCCTAACATGTCTCAGTAGTTTGCCTGTTCTTTCACTACTTTTCCTACATGAATACAGTGACCCAAAACTGCTCCTTTGCCAATGGCAGTGTAATTTCCTTCATATATGCCACTTGCCAAGGGGACAGAGTAAAGGACCTGAAGCATACCTTTCACATTCGTGTTCAAGCCAAAATCTTAAACCTTTCCATTTTGGTACATTTACACTAAGCACATGTAATATTAGCCATGCAGTCCATACACTGGGATTAATTCACTTATACATTACATTACATTACATTGCTTACTGCTTCAGTACATTTCAAAATCTCACGAACAAGTCGGCCAGACAATTTAACTCATGAACAACTGTAAAATTACATATCACAAGGCACGCATAACACACATGTAGATTCAAATTTACATGACCGTATGTAATTCATACTCAGTAGCACCATGTTTAAACGAAAGTGACCACAGAAGGTGATGCAGTTTGGCATGAATCTTCTAACTGTAACAAAATTAGAAGTTATGTACTTACCATAACGTTCCATCTGAGTAGGTGGATTCATTTGTCTGTAACATGTGGGTATGGATCTGATATCGGATCCGAACCGACATGGTTTATCCAGCTATGGAGCAGAGCTCCTAGCTCCTCCCCTCACCCATAATTCTCTGCTCTCCCTACATGACCTCAGATCGAGTTTGCCCTGCACCAACTACCCTAATCAAAGGGTAACACACCCTATGCAGGAAACTGACGAGGCCAGGGGGATAGGAGGGCGGGATGGTTGCAGAAAAATGAATCCACCTACTCAGATGGAACGTTATGGTAAGTACATAACTTCTAAATCTGAAGTAGGAGAATTCATTTGTCAGCAACCTGTGGGACAGAGTCCCCAGCTACCTGAATCTTGGGTGGCCATCATGGAAGGATATTCCGGAGCACCGCGGAGCCAAAGGATGCTCTACCTCTAAAAGTGACATCCAGCTTGTAATGAGTAATAAAGGTATGAGATGAAGCCCAAGTGGCTGCTGAACAAATGTCATCCAGAGGAACCCTAGACTTAAAGGCCGCTGAAGTAGAGACAGACCAGGTCGAATGAGCATGGACTCCCTCCGGTGCGGGTCTCCCAGAGGCTTGGTACGCCAACAGAATACACTGAGAAATCCAGCGTGACAAAGAAACTTTGGAAATTGGTTTACCCAGATTGAATTTGGCAAAAGAAATGAACAACTGGTCTGATTGCCTATGACCAGCTGTCCTATGAAGGTAAAAACGAAGCTGCCTGTGAACATCCAAGGAAATGCAGCTTGTATTCGCCATTGTTTTGATACTTAGGGAAGAAAACAGGGAGGTTGACGGACTGATTAATGTTAGCTTACTTTAGGAAGAAAGAAGGGATTGATCCTTAGGTACACCCGGTCCGGATGAAAAATCAAATAAGGCGGTTTCATGGACAGGGCCTGAAGCTCTGAAACTCTCTTAGCCGAAGTAATGGCTACCAAAAAAGCAGTCTTAAAGGATAAGTATTTAAGCTAGACTGTGGCCGCAGGTTCGAAGGGGGGAGCGGTCAAGGCCTGAAGTACCAAGAAAAGATCCCACGGGGGAACAGTTACTTTGACAGGGGGTCTGAGCAAAAAGGTGCCTTTTAGGAAGGTTTTGCATAACTTCGCCGACATAAGAGGCCCTGAATCGTGTCCAGCATGGTAATGAGATATGGCCGCCAGCTGAACTTTGACCGTGGCGTACTGGCGCCATCATTAAAGAGAGTAGTAAGGAAATCTAGAACCAAAGGAAGGGGAACGGTGAAAGGATCTAGGTCTTGCCGCTCTGCCCAAATGGAGAAACGCTTCCATTTACTGCGGTAAATTTTTCTGGTAGAGGGCTTGTGGGCCGCTACCAGAATGGCCTTAACTGGGGATGAGATACCGGGAGTCCTGATTAGGAGTGGAACTGGAGCAGCCAAGCAGTCAACTTCAGGTTGTCCAGGTTCGGAGTTGGCAGGTTCGACGGGTGTGATATCGGATCCGGAATGGGACCTAGAATCCAAGGTGGATTCACTGAATGAGACCTTAGGTAAGGGAACCAGATCTGTCGAGGCCAGAACGGGGCAATGAAGGATCATTCTGCACCCCAACCGAGAGGCTTTCTGAAGTACTTGTAGCATCAGAGGTAGAGGGGGGTATGCGTAAAGAAGACCGGGAGGCCAAGCATGCACCAGAGCATCTCTCTGAGAATCCCCTGGAGGGGGGATTAGAGTGAAAAAACTGTCGCACTTGGCATTTAAAGAAGAGGCAAAGAGATCGCAACAGGGAGTCCCCCACTGTGCGAAGATACGTTTCACTACTTGAGAATTGAGAGACCACTCATACGGGGAGAGAATGGTGCGACTGAGCTTGTCCGCTAGGATGTTGGTCCGACCCGGAATATGCGTTGCGATGAGAAAGCGGTTGGTGGAGATCGCCCATTCCCACACACTCATGGCTTCTCGGCATAAAGGGTAAGACCTGGTTCTCCCCTGTTTGTTGATGTACCAGACCACCGACACGTCTGATTGAATCGCAATTATTCCCAGGGGAAGGAGGGCGTGAAGTGCTTGCAACGCCAAGAGCACCGCCCTCATTTCCAGAACATTGATATGCAGGGAGGTCTCTGAATCGCTCCACGTGCCTTGGACCATCCGGCCCGCAAAATGCCCCCCCCCCACCCGAGGCGGGAAGCATCCGTGGTCACCGTGGCGAGAGGGGGAGATACACAAAAGGGGCGGCCCCTGTGGAGGTCCGGAGAATGGAGCCACCACAAGAGAGACCGCTTGCAAGCCTTGCTGATCGCAATGGGATGATACAGGGGGAGGGAGAGAAATGACCATTGCACCTGAAGTGTCCATTGAAGCACCCGCATGTTGAAGCAGGCGTGCGGAAGAAGAGTAATCGCTGCCGCCATAGACCCTAGCACCCTCAGGACCAATTCCGCAGGTGTTGAGCTGGAGTGAAGGATGGCCCGCACCTGGAGTTGCAGATTCCGAACCCTGTCGGTTGTGAGAAAGGCTCTTAAATTTCTCGTGTCTAACCTGGCTCCTATAAATTCTATTGTTTGAGTAGGGACCAGGTTGGACTTCTCTATGTTTACCGTGATGCCTAGCTTGGGAGCTAGACGAAGGAAGGAGTCTCTTGTCAAAGAGAGTAGATGCCTTGTTGGGGCGGTGAGAAGCCAGTCGTCTAGGTACGGAAAGACCTGCACCCCCTGAAGCCTCAGGTGGGCCGCAACCACTGCTAACACTGGTGAACACCCTGGGGGCTGTGGTGAGACCAAAGGGAAGGACCCTGAACTGGTAGTGACTGGCTCCCAGCCGGAAGCGAAGAAACCTCCTGGATCGTCTGTCCATCCGAATGTGGTAGTATGCATCCTTGAGGTCTATAGAGCACATCCAGTGATTCTCCCCTAAAAGGGGGAGGATGGACTGCAAAGTGACCATCTGGAACTTCTCTTTGGGAACTGACAGGTTCAACAGGGACAGGTCTAGAATGGGTCTTAGGTCCCCCGTCTTTTTTGGCACTAAAAAGAACCTGGAGTAGAACCCTGATCCGATCTGGTCTGGGGGGACGGGCTGGATGGCTCTTTTTCTCAGCAGATGGCCAATTTCGGCTGAAGCGGCCTCCCTCTGATGGGTGGAACATTGGGGAGGATTTTTAACTTTGGGACATGAAGAAAGGGGATCTTGTAACCTCTGGATATAATCCCGAGTACCCAGCGGTCCGATGTAATGGAGTCCCATGCCGCTAGGTGCTCCGAGAAACGTCCCCCGACTGCCTCCAGAGTGGAGCAGTCGGGCAACCCCTCAGGGTTACTGCGTGGGCCGTTCAGAGAAGGGTTCTCTGGGCCCAAAGTTCCTGGGAGCCCCTCTGTCCCTAGGGCGGCGTCCTCCCTGTCCTCTGCCGCGGAAGGACTGGTTGTCCGGAGCGGGTTGGGAATGCTGCGACTTCCGGAACCACATCTTCTTCTGGCCCTTTTGGTTCCTAGAGTAGGACCTCTGGGGCACAGAGAAGCGGACTCTGGCAGACAGTGTCTTCCCGTCCTTCTCGCTCTGAACCAAGGTATCGCATACCGTCTTGCCAAAAAGGGCAGAACCGTCAAAGGGGGCGTTCGCGAATGACGCCTTGAAGGGCTCCGTAAAATCGCAGTGGCGGAGCCAGGCCTGCTGTCTTGTGACTAGGCCCACTCCCGCAGCTCTAGCGGCTCCCTCGGTAGCGTGGGAAAGTAACCGCATAGAGGTGTTAGTCACAGAACGAAGAGTGGCCATACGGGTGGAGTGCATAAGTTTGTCCTCCTCCGATATGGACTCTGGGGGGATGCAGCGTATTCCTTGATAAGATCGCGCTGCATCCTAATGACGTGTGCCAAATAGTTGAGCGCCCCCACTGAGAAGGTCGCTGAACTAAAGATTCGCTTCCCCAAACTGTCCATTATCCGTGACTCCTTGCTTGGGGGATGGACTGAGGGACTCTCCTGGGCGAGTTCCCTTAGTGGCTGCTGCCGACAACATGGTATCTACCGTGGGTCCCTTACTCCAGTGGGCACGGTCAGCAAGGGGGCTAAGGATCCTGTCGGGCCTCTTAGGGATTGGCTCCACGGTGTCCGGGTCCTTCCACGCCTTGGTGGTAATAAGGTCCACCAGGAGGTCGGCAGGAGGGGACACCCAAGAGGTAGACTGGCCTGCTTCAAATGCCTCCAAGAACACTGACTCGTCTGAGGAAGACTTTGGGGCAGACCACCCACCTCTGATCCGTAACATTTCCATGATGTCTCCGAAGGAGACATCCTCAGGGGGTGATCTTGGGGAGCCTTCCCCTTCCTCCACGTCAGTGTCTTCGGTCAAAGACTCAGGGGAGTCTATGTGCCTCCTTTTACACAAATGCTTGCGAGGTGCTTCCTTGGGGTGGCTGTCCGAGGAGCTCTCACCAGCAATGTCCAGAACCACAGGAACTGCTTGGGGAAGTGAAGCGGGCTGTCCCAGTGGCCGGGTGATGGAAGCCTGGCCCAGAGCAGATGGAGTGCGGGACGGAGCCGAAGCAAGGGCTGGGGGTCCAGATGCCCTCAACAGAGCCCTCTCCACTACATCAAAGGCCGAGGGGGAGCCGCCTTTCGGATCCTATTGTCGAGGCTGGCTCCCCCTCGGATCCAATGAGCGGATCGGAGCTGGCGCCGAGCCCCTCTGATCCGAGGGACCAGTGCGCTCCGACAAGGATGGCGCCGAAGGCACAAGGAGTCCCTCGGATCCGAAGCTCGGGCCAAGGCTCTGAGAGGTCGGATCCGACAGACTCGAGGGCAGGGTCGGATCTGAAGTACCCAGTACCGTCGGCGCCGACTCACCCGCGGCTCCAAGGCTGCCTGGCTCCGAGCGCTCCGAACCCGGGTAGCGGGTCGGAGAAGGAGCAATGGGCTTAAAGGGGGTCGAGCTTTTCCCCAGGGGGGGGGGAGGCAGGAGCACTCCCATCTGCATCTGGGCCTGGATGAACCTTCGCATCATATGGTCCAGATCAGCATTGGAGAGGCTGTAAGTAGACCTCGACGAGGCTACCGAGGTAGGCCTTGAGTGCCGCCTCGATAGCCCCGAAGGAGGTCGGGTCTCCTCATCCTCAGGCTCCGGTGAAAAGCACGGGGACCGGAGCCGAGGAGGGGGAGAGCCAGCAGCCAGAGAGGCCGGAGGAGAAGCCCGCTTAGCCGGCGGGGCCGAAACGGAGGTCTCGGCCCGCCGCTTGTGGTGCTTCTTTCTCAGGTCCTTTTTCCTGGCTTCCCTCTCCTCCGACCCTTTGGCGGGAGTTTGAATCCCGGGTGGAGGAGGGGGTGCAGGCAAGGCAGGGACTGCCAAAGCAGTGACCACCAAGGCGGTGGGGGCCGAAGCCGAGTCCGGGGGCAAGAGTCCCGCCAAGACCAGATTCGACTTCTGCTCCTTCAATGCCCTGGGGTTGAACCCTGCACAGACTGAACACCCTGAAGTGAGGTGTTCAACCCCAAGGCATCGAATGCACCGAGTGTGGCCATCAGCAGGGGAAAGCTTATGGCCACACTCTGAGCACTTTGAAAAAACAGCCTTTGGGGCCTCAGACATCACTATTTTTTTTTTTTTTTTTTTTTTTTAAATAGTAACAATAAACTAAAACACTCACACAAAGGCCCCCCAAAAAAAACACACACAGACCAACTACGAACCAGCGAGGGGAGGGTAAAAACTATATTAAATTAACCCAAAAAAGATATAAACAGAAGGAAAACCTATAACTTTCACTCAAATTTAAAGTTTTAAAAATTTTAAAACCCTTTAATAAAGAATACTATAACTTAGCTTTTGGAGCTCTGACGACCCAGCCTTTACGATGCGCGGCAAACTAGATCTGAGGTCATGTAGGGAGAGCAGGGCATTATGGGTGAAGGGAGGAGCTAGGAGCTCGGATCCATAGCTGGATAAACCATGCCAGTTCGGATCCGATATCTGATCCATACCCACAGGTTGCTGACAAATGAACTGTCCTACTTCAGATCAATGGTTAAAGTTGACAGTTTACATGTGCCACCTCATTGACTAGCTATTCTGTGTAACTGCACAATGTCAAAGTAATCTGGAATTACAGTAAGCAGAAGAATTTGTAGTGTAAGAGGCAGAGGCAATGATCCCTAAAGTAGAAACACTCCCTCCTCAGCTTACACAATCAAATAAGAATTCTTATGATGTTCACCAAGTCAAAGTAGGAATCCAAATTAGCTGCCTCAAATAAGGACAAGCATAAGGCATTCTTTAGTTACATGGGTAACTGGAAAGGAAAGCTGCAGTTTTGCACCAGACTGTTAGTTAAGTTAATGATATTGCATATATTGAAGAAAATAAACGCCAGGAATGCACTATTCAAACATATAGAGGAATTTGGTCAGCAGCATTTTTTAGGTTTAGAATTATTGACCACGTTACACCTACACCTAGGGGAGGGGACCTAAATAATCGCTTAGAAATTAAAGAATATGAATGGATCTTGAGACTTATGAGTGATTCAAAACCAGGTTTGAATAGCCAAGTCAGTCTCAAACCTATTTTAGTTAAATTAAGTAGAGCTAATCTCTCTTAGCCTGAAGTTTTATCTAAATATATATATTTTTTAAAGTTTTATTAAAGTATTTCAAGTTTTTGTATTAAGTTTTTTAAAAAAGTTTTTTTTAAAATGTTTCTTTAAAATGTTTTTGTGATTTGGATGACATATCATGTGATTTTGGCTGCATGTCATGTGATATATTTGGACCTATATATAAAGAGCTGGTTCTATGCATTGTTTTGTATTGAGAAAGGATTGTATCTGAAAGCTTTACTTATATAAAGTGTTTATCCAGTGGTTTCCTGCCTTGTTCATTGCATATATTGAGCCAGTGTACATAGCTGATTTTGTTAGCCAACACGTTATGTGAAAATGTCATTACCCTGTACCCGCCAGATGTATCCACTGACATGCATTCCCCCAGTCCCATACCTTTTATTTGTAAAGAGTAGGTCTTAAACGCACTATCTTGTGCCAGAAACACCATCTATGATGCATGATAACATCCAAGTCTGCATCCTGCTGGGGTGCCAACAAGATTAGCAACACTGTTGGGTAGTCTTTTCAGAGATGGAAGCACTGGCTTCATCACAGCTGAATGGAAAAGAGCCACCATTCTCTTCCTTGCACAAAGCTGGTGTTTCCATTGTCCCTGGTAATTATAGCCCTATTAGCCTGACAAATAACTAATCAATTGCTTAGGCCATGGAGCAAAGCATTATGGATCTCATCGACAAAGGCACTTGACCCTACTGAATTTGTACTTATCAAAGGGAGAGCATGACTTAAATGTGGTGGACGTTGAAACAGTCACCATGCCCTTGGATGCAAGCAGATCCGTGCATACAGTCTACCTAGACTTAGCCAAGGCTTTTGACAGTATACCCCACTCAACCATTGACCTAGTCACCCAGCTAGTTGTCAAACTGCATATTAAGTGGGTCTCTAACTGGCTCACCCATACAGGCTGCATAGGAGAATCCTCCTAAAACAGCAGACTAAGCAGTGGTGTTCCACAGGGGTCAGATGTCCTTCAAGGATGCATCTGCAGTCATAACATATGGGTTGTCCTGCCTCAGGCAGCCCTTCGGTCGGCCGGATTCCAAAGTCTGGGTCTGGCCTCGGCTGATGTCGCACTTTCCCCGACGTCAGAGCTTCTGGGGTATAAAGGCATCAGCCGACGCCATTTTCCCCAGTCTTTCTTGCCGCGCGGTGCCCGAAGCAGAAGCTGTTCGCAAGTGCCGGTCGGTCAGATCCAGAGATTTCAGCTACCGAAGACTTCTAAAAAAGCTAAGTACCCCGTTGGGGACTCTTTCTTGCCTCAGCCGATGTCAGACAAAGTAAATAATTGTTTAACTTGTGGGGAAACAAATACCTCATAAGGATTTCCACTCTTACTGCCTTCCTTGCTTAGGCCCAGAACACAACGTTATCAGCTTGTTTAGCCTGTGCCTCCTTCAACCGACGGACTCTTAGACGTCGGTCGGAGTTTGCAGAAGAGTTTTTTGGATCCGCTTTTGCATATAAAATACCATGGGAGACTCCGACTACACATTTAGCCAAAAAACGCAAGGAAAAGGACCGACACTCGCGGCCCCCGGTTTCGGCTGAAACCACGGTTAGGCCTACTGCGAGTGTCTCGGTTTCGGCTGAAACAGAGTCCTCGGTTCTTACTTCTGCCGAAATCATTCCTCCGACAACCGAGGCCAGAGAGGCCCCGGCTGAGTCGGCTACAGAAATCCCTACCAAAGAAGCAAGCGCACAAGAATTGTCCGACACCATCCCTTTGGACATTTCTACTCCTGCACGTGGGGCAGCTAGGCCCCCTGCTTCTATGTCTATTAAGGCCTTCTCCAGGGCTAAAGCAGCTAAAATTTCAAAGGTTTTACCTGCAAAATCTACCTCTCAGAGACCTTCCTCAAGTTCTCAGATTCTCAGCCTTGCTGAGGACCTTGTATCTCTGATTAGGGGTTCCCAACCTCACCCAGACAGTGCCTCTCAACCTCCTCCTGACAAAAGGCCTAGGACTGAACCCCCTGAACCTCTCTCCTCTGATTACTCCTCGGATGGATCTGATTTACCAGACCATCAGGAAGGGCCATACTCACCTTATGAGGATTCAAATGCAGAAGACTCTATTCCTTCTGCCTCCCCTCCAGAAGAATTTTCCTTTGGGGAGACTTTACACTCAATGAGGGAACACTTTCAATGGCAGGGTCAGGATTTCTCTGATTCTAGAAAAAGACTAAGGACCTTTTTACACTTGCCACAGCATAGGCCTTTAGCCATACCACCTGTGCTAACTGTAGTTGATGATGCATATAATGATGTCAGTTCTGCCCCTGATTCTCTTCCCCCCGGCCCCTGCCAAACCTGACAGATATTACAGGGTCCCGGATTCTCACTTTCACTTGTATAAAGCCCATGCTGCAGACCCAGAAACTATTTCTCAGGGCCCAAAAGGTGTTGGAGCTGCCACTGCCAAAAACCCCCTACCCTCTGACAGAGAGTCAAGAGCATTAGAGAGATGGGGAAAAAAGATTTATACATCTGCTACTCTTTCTGCCAGGGCATTAAGCTGTCAATTCCATATGATACAGTACCAGGAATATTTGTTAGATCAGCTGAATAAAAAGCTATCTTCTCCTGAACGTTTAGACCGTAAGTCCCTTCAGGATTTGGTACACAACTCTCAGCAGGTCAGTAATCATTTCTTAAAATGTGGCTATGATGCACTGGAGGCTTCATTTAGATCAGCTATGACTGCAGCAGTAATTCGAAGGCATGCCTGGCTAAAAGAGCAATCCTTGCCAGACCATGTCAAGGCTAAACTCCTAGATGCTCCAATGGAGAAACAAAGTTTATTTGGCTCCCCTGCACAGGAGATTTTAAAGAAAGTGGAAGAAAAAGCAAAATCTGTGCAAACAGTAAAGGATTTTCTGCAGGTCCAACCTCCGAGGTTCAGCAGAAACTGGCCTTCAAAGAATTGGTCCTTTCCAGACACCTCCAGAGCACAGAGGGGCAGGAATAGACGCCCAAGAGGCAGAGGTCAATCAAAGGGTGCCTACAGGGATCGTCAGTGGCAACCTCTCAACCAGGAGTACTGCCACAGCTGCAACTACATCCACTTCCACAGGACAGACACAATGACTTGGCTCTGATTCCGCCTACCAGGGAACAACTGGAAGCACCCTTGGGCGGAAAGTTGGCTTTATTCTCGAAAAATTGGCATTGCATTACAAAAGACAAATGGACATTGCAAACAATAGACAAAGGATACAGGTTCACTTCCACACTTTACCAAAAAAGAGCGGAATGCCAAACCTACCACCAAACCAGAAGCCAGAGGCTCTAAGACAAATCAACAATTTACTTCAGATGAAAGCAATAGAAAGGGTACCATCTATGGAACAAGGCCAAGGATTTTACTCCAGACTATTCCTTGTACCAAGAAAAGAAAACCAATGGAGGCCTATTCTCGACTTGTCCGCACTAAGCACATATCTCATTGTGCCAAAATTCAAAATGCTGACCCTACAGCAACTTCTTCCCATGTTGGGCAAGGAGTCTTGGCTGGTGACTCTAGATCTCAAGGAGGCATACCTGCACGTCCCTATATGACCAGATTGCAGAAGACACCTCAGATTTCTTGTAGGATCAGAGCATTATCAATTCTCAGCATTGCCCTTTGGCTTATCTACTGCGCCCAGAGTATTCACGAAATGCCTGGCATCAGTAATTGCACATTGCAGGCTTCAGGAATTCAAATCTACCCATACCTGGACGACTGCCTAATACAAGCGGACAACAAGACAAAACTAATAAAGGATTTGGCCTATGTCATACACCTGTTACAGGCCTTGGGATACACAGTCAACATCCAGAAGTCAAGTCTAGTGCCATCCCAAAGGATAACATTTTTGGGTGCGGATCTGGACACAATAACTCAGATGGCTTTTCTCACAGAAGAAAAACAAAAGCAACTCCCAGTCTACTTCATGGCTTTGACAAGACAAACTCAGCTTACTGCAAGGAAAGTCCTGCAGGCCCTGGGTTACATGGCATCCTGCATAATCTTGATCCCGCATGCCAGGCTGCATATGAGGAAATTACAGTGGTACCTAAGGAATGTATGGTCTCAACACAGGCACAGTCTAGAAACCATGATACCAATCATTCCATGTCTGAAAAAGGAATTCCTGTGGTGGGCTCAGGCCTGCCAGACCAACAGAGGGTTGCCTTTCAACAAACCACAACCAAGGCAGACCATCACCACGGACGCCTCCGACCTAGGATGGGGAGCACACATGGAAGACAAGTGTATCCAAGGCCTATGGCCTCAGGACCAGCTGAATTTGCACATAAACCTAAAGGAGATGCTGGCAGTGAAGCATGCAATCGAGACATTCAAATCATTCTTCCAGCAAGGACATCTGCTGATAAGGACAGACAATACCACAGTCATGTGATACATAAACAAACAGGGAGGCACGCATTCCTACCCTCTATGCCGGATGGGAATGGATCTGTGGCACCTAGGCCTGAATCTCAACATCCAACTGCAGGCCAAATTCGTACCAGGAAAAGAGAATTCACTAGCAGACAGCTTAAGCAGAACTACCACGGATGCTCACGAATGGATGCTGCATCCAGACATCTTCAAAATCATAACAAACAAATGGGGAATGCCAGAGATAGACCTGTTCACCTCCCCACTCAACCACCAACTGAACAAATTCTGCTCAAGAGTATACCACCCACAAGCCTGGAGGGTAGACTCCCTCTCTTTCAGCTGGAAGGCCCTAACAGTGTATGCTTTTCCACCTCTCCCATTGATGTACAAAGTTCTACTGAAGATCAGGGAGGAACAGCCAAAGGTGATTGATAGCTCCAGACTGGCCAAGGCAGCATTGGTACCCGCTACTGAGAAGCATGTCTCGGACGAACACATGGCCTCTACCCCTATGGCCTTTACTTCTAACGCAGAACAACTACAAGACCTGCATCCAAACTTGAAAACACTGCAGCTAACTGCCTGGAAAATTGCTTAAAACAAAACCAAACTGTTTTATCTCAGAGGGTCAAGGACATTATCCTGAAGGCTCGCAGACCCTCCACAAGAAAAACATACTCAGCTAAATGGAAGAGATTCCTCATTTGGAGTGCATCAAAGGGTACAAATGTCACACTGGCAAACCTAGCACACATCCTAGAATACTTAGCAGAACTGTTCCACAATGGCCTGTCCTATTCTTCCATTAAGATTCATGCTTCAGCAATTTCAGCAGAGTACAACATGGATCCTCCTATCTTCTCTCACCCTCTCCTCAGACAGTTTTTAAGAGGGATAAAAAATGTAAAACCTCCAAGGAAACCTCCTCTGCCTACATGGGATCTCAATTTTGTGCTGGAAAAATTAACACTACCCCCTTTTGAACCAGCAGCATCAGCAGACTTACAGTTCTTATCTTGTAAAACTGCTTTCCTTCTAGCAATCACTTCAGCAAGAAGGGTATCCGAGTTACAGGCACTAATGGCAGTGCAGCCTTTCCTTATTTTTCACCAGGATAGTGTGTCTCTGAGAACCAATCCTACTTTCATGCCAAAGATGGTATCCAGGGTATCCTTGAACCAAGCTATTCATTTGCCTACGTTCTTCCCTAACCCACAGAACAGGGGGGAAAAACTATTGCACACCTTGGATGTACACAGACAACTACGCTACTATCTGGACAGAACTAAAACCAGCAGAAAAACTGACCAACTTTTTGTAGCATATGCAACTGGAGTGCAAGGAAAAGCAATTTCCAAACAGACAATTTCAAAATGGATAGGAAATTGCATTCGATTCTGCTACTCTTTTCATGGAAAGACAACTCCTGAAAATGTCAGGCCTCACTCCACAAGAGCCACAGCCACCACTACAGCTTTCCTACGAGGGGTGGCTACCAAGGACATTTTAGAAGCTGCTACTTGGAGCTCCGTGCATACATTTGCCAAGCATTACAATCTGCCTTTATACTCCAGATCCCGAGCAGGTTTTGCAACTGCAGTTTTACAGGGGATCTTAACTACACCATTATCTTAGTACCTCCTCCCCCAGTTTGGCTATGGTATTCTACCCATATGTTATGACTGCAGATGCATCCTTGAAGGACATAGTACAGTTTTGTACCTACCATAAATGTAGATGTCCGATAGGTATGCATCTGCAGTCAGGATTACCCACCCTCCTTCCCCTCTGTGGTATTCCTAGGGTGCTTACCCCTCTTTCAACTAGCTGGGGGAATCTATTATGGTGTATTTGTTTGTATGTATATATATGTTTTGTTTGCTACTGTTTGGAATTTTCAACATTTATCCAAATTTAGCCTTCCTAGAGGGCACCTGGCATCTGGGGCAAGAAACACTGAGGAAAATGGCGTCGGCTGATGCCTTTATACCCCAGAAGCTCTGACGTCGGGGAAAGTGCGACATCAGCCGAGGCCAGGCCCAGACTTTGGAATCCGGCCGACCGAAGGGCTGCCTGAGGCAGGACAACCCATATGTTATGACTGCAGATGCATACCTATCGGACATCTACATTTATGGTAGGTACAAAACTGTACTTTCTGGGACCTCTACTGTTTGGAATCTATTCCTCCTAAGTACAAG
Organism: Protopterus annectens; assembly: GCF_019279795.1. NCBI lineage: Eukaryota > Metazoa > Chordata > Ceratodontiformes > Protopteridae > Protopterus > Protopterus annectens. Next base: position 438,606,861 of record NC_056726.1, read on the forward strand.
CAAAAAATGGAGGTCTGTGGCTGACTACTGAAAAAATGTGAGCCATCAGAATCTCAACAAAATGTAAACATCTGACACGATGGTCTTACTCAAAGAAACAATTGTCAAAGTCAAGTCCTTCGTCAATGCACAAAATATATTTCACGATCTCCTCTTTTAAGTGCATTGTTCCAGCTAACTAACAGAGCATTAACTCCGTATGCACTCATTGGTGAGAGAGCTAGGCACACTGGTTGACAGCAATCTTACCTTTCATCACCATGTCTCCACAGTGGTAAGAAGGGCATTCTATATTGCTGCTCTCGTAAGTAAGGGCATTGCTCCTAGAAAAAAAAGGCATAGTCTCCCTCTACCTTTCCATCATCAGGCCAATAAGTGAGTACAGTGCCCCATTTGGTATAAGCCTTTCTGAACACCTGCAGCAACTGAAGACCACAAATATTCCGCAGAAGGAAAATTGAAGATCTTCAGCATCTCTCGTGTGGATTGTGTGAAATCATCATCACTGTATTCTGTTTCATACAGACTACTCCGAGGCAGTCTCTGCCTTGCCTTTAAGGTGATGTCTGACCTGACTTTTTTTGGGACATGCTGCATTATCTGCAAGTGAAATGCCACATGGGTTGCGTGCTGTGAAGGCCTTCACCTGGCCTGATAACATTAAAGGAACCTGATGGTGGAAATTTGTTCCCAATGAGGTTACCTCACCTGTGGAGCAGACACCCACTTCATGCCAGATCACCTCAGAGGTCCTATCCAAAGGCAGTTTGGAACGTGGATGGGGGTTCCACCTGTGTCTCACTTTGAACGGGGCAATGGATGCTGATCTTACAACCAAGGGTCGAACTTGGCTATGGTTGCAAGGGTTCTGCGAACATTACTCTGGTAAAACTTACTGTGATCTTATGGGAGTTGAGAAGATCCCCAGGAATCAATGTTAATTGGGAATGCACACCCCCTATACCCTAATGAGAGAAGTACATCGATGGGGGAAAGTCTGTGTCAAATTTTACTTACCCAGTCCACAGTTGCAACTCTACTTTATCAGACAGGATTTCCACTATTTTTTTCCAAATCTGGAAATATGTCTTGCAATCACAAGTGTCTTCTCTGGATGCTTGCACCTAGCAATATTCTTCAGAATGTTGGATACTGACATGGGTTCAGTTTCCAAAACACCTCATTTTGCTCTTATGACTTCCAGTTTCAGGTCATATATGTAGTTAAACTTTCTCGTTTTGCGACCCATTTGTTCTTTGCCTTCAGGTATACCACGTGGTAACAAAGTTGTTCCTTTGCTGCTGACGTGTAGGGAATTGGACCACTGCTTGTTTGCAGTTTGTTTTCATTATGATCATTGATGGCAAGTATGATTTCTGGCTTTTATTCCTGCAAAACTGAGTGCTCAAACTTGGGGCAATATTTACACAGCAATGCATGGAACACCTCCAGGTTGCCAGTACTATGTGATGTGCTTCAGATCTTCAAGAAGAATTGGGTTTGCAACAATCCTTTTCAGTGCACTGTGACATGCATCATCTTCTTCATCACTTCTCATCTCCATTGATAACTGCCATCTCATATCCACAACAAGAAACCTTCTTTGCACCACCCCAGCTATGTTGGTCTGTTACATGGTACAGCAGTGACAGCCATTTCTCCTGTAGTACAACTTCATCCCCTTGCACGTTTCAGTGCACCACCATAGGTGATTGGAAATACTGTGGCACCCCTGCAGTAAGTCTCGTTTTCCCAGCTTCTGTAATTTTCTTTGTCAAACTTTTGGCCGTATGTCACACACAAAACTGGTGATCCACCTTGGGAAATTCCTTGCACATCAAACATCTGATCCCACAATGTCTTGTCTGTAGCCATAAGGCTTACTTTTACATTCTTATCCAGCAAGTTTTTCAAACACTTCTTAAAAGCTTTCTTCTCCAGTGCCACCAAACGTACCTCTCTGCAGACCTGCTCCAGTGAGAAATCAGTGATTAAGCTAGAGTCCAAGTACATCATGCTATAGCAGCAGTACTTGGCAGAATAACCTGGACTGCCCCACTGCCCATCTCCAGCTGACCTCATTTCTTTCCCCATTGTATCTTCCAGTAGACGAGACTGATGCTGTCTCCAAGTATACTGCAAAACTGGGAACAGATAGTAGCTTTGAATGGAATAGAAGGTGGTCTCACTGATAAATTTGTCCTAGAGATACACAGAATCACACCATGTGCATACATACTTCCACTGAAAAGGATAGACTATGCAAGTAGTAGATTGCCAGCTGGTATTTGGTCTATTAATGCTGGACTTTCCCACTCCAAAACTTCATGTCCACTAATGCAGGATACCTGCACTGACACACATGACCCCATCTTCAGTTTCTTCAATGGCAGGTGTGTGGCATTGTGGGCAGATCAGTCTTCACAGCAGGGAATCCAGGCAGGACTCGCACACAATGAACTTTGGCTCACTTATCTTCTCATCTTTGTTCTTTCATTGTTTTTTCCATCTCTGAGGTCGACATGTTGTCAGAAGGGTAGCACCAGCAGAAAATATGATAGGAACTCAGCAACGCAAAAAATAACAAAAAAGCTGTTTATTCAAACAAGGCTTTGCGGTAGAAAACCCTTCATCAGTGTATAGAAGCAGCATCTAACATCCTCACTATATATAACACATAGCCATCAGTTAATCAATTTTATATATGCAACACATTTAAAGAACCATAACATTCATATGATGATTCAGCATTTGGTTACCATATTACAAAAAGCATGAATAAAAATGTTTACTAGAAACATATATACACACATGGTATATAAAAAAGGGGGGAGGTAGGGAAAAAGGAAAAATATGCTCTAATAAAAACTAGTATAGGCACATTTGCTTGTGTTTCAGTACAGGCTTAATTGTTGTTACCTGATTCATACCAGGGGAAATATAAGCAATTGTTCTAAGTATCCATTCTAGCTCCCTATCTTCCAAACTGTTATTTAAATCACCACTCCTGATGCTAGCAAATACCTGATCAGTAACCCTAAACCTAAAAGTATGTTTCATGCCATGTTCAACTAGGGAGTTGGTACTTGAATTTCTTTTTATATCAGACCTATGCTCAATAATACTGTCTTTTAACTTCCTCATTGATTTGCCAATATAAAAAGTAGAGCATTTGGTACATGTGGCAAGATAAACTATATGTGAGGAGTTACAAGTAGCAGAACAAGAAAACTTAAATGTTTTTCCAGTCTGTGGATGAGTAAATAGCATGCTTTTTATTTATAAACTCACAGCATTAACAGTTATGGCATGGAATAGTACATGAAAAGCTGTATTTATATCTTGGAGTATTGTTATAAGTCTTTATAGCACAGTTTTTGTGTAAGACATTGGCAGTTAAGATATGAAAACCTGGGGTAATTACCCTTTAAGTTTCTCTAGCTCAAGTAAAGATGTTAATATATTACAATTAGTTCTAATAAGGCCTTCAATAGTTGAATGGCTGTGTGTTCTATATAAGTGAGGATGTTCGATGTTGCTTCTATACACTGATGGAGGGTTTTCTACCTGAAAGCTTTGAATAAACAGTTTTTTTGTTATTTTTGCGTTGCTGAGTTCCTATAATTTTTCCTGCTGGTGACCGTTACGTTTATGAACTGAGCTTTTTCTTCACTGCTTTGGTTTATTTGTTATACACTTTGATTCTGAAGGAGGAATACTGCAGAGACCTATTAACAACACAGCTTTTTTACAGAAATTAGTCAGAAATTAAGTGACATCTTGAGCACCCAGCCAAATCCACTTCTGAATATGTGTAATAAGGTACGGTTAACCAGAGATGATGAAGTGAGATCTAATGAGGATGAGCAGAATTTTTTTTTTAAATTGTTTGCTGTTCTTGAGAATAAAGGTAGAAAACTTAAAAGCTTACAATGGCAAAGATATAGATTTCTGGCATATATTGACTTTGGAATTGTACCATGTGGTCTAAGAATTCTCAAAATGCCTTCATATACCAACCTTTATCCTGCTTTGTTGCAAAAATGGCTGGAAATGAACTTGCAAGTTGGGCAAGAATTATGCTATTAATGAATGATTTATTTGAGAAGGTAGTGAGTGACTTATGCCAACAAATTAATGAGCTGGAGACTGCTATTTCATCCTCTAAACTGTTTTTTAAGCATGTTGCTGAATATGACCACCTTTTGAGTGGTTTGGCTAAGCTGTACACTGAGAAAACTAAAAAAAAACACAAACTTAATTGTGACATCAGTTGACTATAATAGTGGCTGTATTTTTTTTGTGGCCGAAAGTGAAACTATTTGTTGATGCAAAAAATAAACAACTTGATGGCAATAAACAAAGTGGTGTGAACAGCCATGAAATAAATAGTAATATGAATGCTTGTTCTTTAAAATATTTGGATACGCTAGATGATGTATCTGCTCCTGTAAATCGTGTACAACCATCTGCTGAGGCCAACACGTCAGATGCACAGCTTATTCATGCCGCAATTGAACTTTTGAATGAAAATGAGGCTGCTACTTCTTACATGGCAGGTAGGCAGAGTAAAAGTAAGGAATCGTGCCAAGAGCAGGGTTTCTGTATTTCTCAAGCCACTGTTCATTTGAAATTACCAGAAACTGTAAAGCACAAGAAACAGCACTCGAGGACGTTTAGTCCAACGGAAGAAGTGGAGAAGCAAGAGTGCTTCAAAAATAATCAAACCTTGACAAAGGTACTGTATATTTTTGTAATGGGTCAGGGGCCCTCGTGATTGCAAACAACACTATACTATACAATGAAGGTGGGCTTGTAAAATGCAACGATGTTAACTTATCTGATGTTTTTTTTTTTTTTTATTTAACTGAATTGGACATTTCATTGCTTGGCAAAGGACTTAAATTTGGTCCTGCTACTGATTGTTTTGAGCAAAGCATTTATTGATTTGAAAATGTTCTTTCGTAATGTGGATTTGGAACAAATTTTTAAACAGTCTGTTAAGAATGATGTATGTAAGAGGTCTAGTGCATTCATACCAAATAGTCACCCAGTAGTTCCTGCATTTCATAGTATTTGCGAACTTCAAATAAGGGAAGCTTATGAAAAGAACCTGTTTTGCAAATATTTTAATTTATCCGTTGATGAGCATGCCTCTCTTAGAAAGTTGATTTAACATGAGAATCTTCTTATAAAAGAAGCTGATACAGGAAGCGCTGTTGTTCTGATGGATAGAAAATTGTATTATGATCCAATGTCCAAATTTTTAGACTCCACTTTTAAGTCTGTTAGTGAAGATGTTAATAGGCATATTAACATTATTAATGCTGCTGTATGTGACTTGAGGCTATGAATGATATTCCTGTTGAATTGTTACTTTAATGTTCTATTTCCAAAAAACCCTATATTATACGTACTACCCAAAATACACAAATCTATTGAACCCCCCCCCCCCCCATGAGATAAATAGTCTCAGGCAGGGGGTGGATTACGCAGCCTATCTCCATGTATATACAAAAAAACTTTGTCAGGTCTTTTACTGAATGTCAAAAGTTTTGTTAAAGATACTAATGACTTTTTTTTAAATCTATATGAGTGGTTTTCATGTAGGAACCAAGATGAAAGTTTTTTAATGGTTACCTTAGATATACAGTCGTTTACCACAGTTCCAAACCGTTATGGCATAAATGCCATTAGAGAGTTTATGCATAGTAATGGCAATTATACTAATAGATATATAGAAGCTATTTGTGAGCTATTGGATTTAGTCCTTAGTAATAATTTCTTTGCCTTTTAACACATTTTACCATCAAGTACATGGGGTGACCATGGGTACACCTGTTGCAAATGCATACGCCAGTTTAGTGCTTGATAAGTGGGAGAATGAGGTTATTTATAATGTACCTATAAAATTTTATTTAAAGTTTTTTTTAAAAGATTTGTGGATGATCCTTTCTTTATTTGGCATGGAAGTAATGTTGAACTGAATGAATTCTTGATATATTTAAACTCTAGCACAGAATTTTTGAAGTTTTCTATGACTTGTTCACCTACGAGTACTAATTTTTTGGACATTACTATAGACTTTCATGGCTTTAACATGTCCTCTACCGTTTACAAGAAACCTGTCCATAGGAATAGGTTTCTACATAGTTCTAGTATGCATGCACCCCATATATTTAAAGGGATTACCAAGGGTCAATTTATTCGGATAAGCAGACTAAATTCTGATACAAATAAATGTAGCTTGCAGATTAATGAAACCAAGCAGTAGTTCCTTGATAGAGGATATAATAATGACAAACTTGATCAAGAAATACATTGTGTACTAAGTTTGAGGTCTACTTCTGTTAGACCCATTTTTTGGGTTAAACAGCTTGCCAACACTCAGGTTCAACCAACTGTTATTGAGGTGATTAGGTATATTGTAACCCATAGTAGAACCTCTTCAACTATTTAAAGGCATTATTATAACTAATTGGAGTATATTAACATCTTTACCTAAGCTAGAGAAACTTATGGGTAATTACCCCAGGTTTTCATATTGTAACTGCCAAAGTCTTAAAAACTGTGCTATAAAGACTTTTATAGTAATACTCCAAGATGTAAATACAGTTTTTCAGGTACTATTCCATGCCATAGCTGTTCATGTTGTGAGGTTATAAATAAAAGCATGCTATTTATTCCTCCACTGACTGGCAAAACATTTTAAGTTTTCTTGTCCTGCTACTTGTAACTCCACACACAGTTTATCTTGCCACATGTACCAAATGCTCTTCTTTTTATATTGGCAAATCAGTGAGGAAGTTAAGACAGGATTATTGAGCATAGGTTTGATATTAAAAGAAATACAAGTACCATCTCCCTAGCTAAGCATGTTACTGAACATGGCGTGGAACATACTTTTAGGTTTAGAGTTATTTATCAGGTATTTGCTAACATCGGGGTGGTGATTTAAATAATAGTTTGGAAAATAGGGAGCTAGAATGGATACTTTGAATGCTTATATTTCCCCTGGTTTGAATCTGGTAACAACAGTTAAGCCTGTACTGAAACACAACCAAATGTGCCTACACTAGTTTTTATTAGAGCATATCCCCCCCCCACTTTTTCATATACATATGTATATATATATATATATATATATATATATATATATATATATATATATATGTTTCTAGTAAACATTTGTATTCATTTTTTTTGCAATAATATGGTAGCCAAATGCTGAAATTTCATATGAATGTTATGGTTTTTTTAAATGTTTTGCATATGTAATTGATGGCTGTGTGTTCTATAAAGTGAGGATGTTAGATGCAGCTTCTATACACTGATAAAGGGTTTTCTATCTGAAAGCTTTGTTTGAATAAACAGCCTTTTTGTTATTTTTTTGTGTTCTTGAGTTCCTATCATATTTTCTGCTGGTGACTTAAGTTTATGAACGGAGCTTTTTCTTCACTGCTTTGGTTTATTTGTTATACAGAAGGGTAGCACCAGTCAGGATCTTTTTCAATAGCATCTGTCCACTGCAACACTGCGAAGTCACTCTGCATGCATGTGTTATGGAATTTCAGAGGTAGCTTGACTGGAGTGCTGCAGGTCTTCATCTCAAGAGACATGTATGCACTGGAGCTGTGTGGCGTCGTCACTGGAATTCTCATCCTCTTGTAGAAGACATGTATTCACACTTGTGTGCTATGAGTGCCTACTTCAGTGAAACTGTAATCATCTTCTGGTCCTGGCTTAGTCATTTCCATTTGTACAACTCTTGACTTTCGGCAGTATGTGTGGTCTATCAGGGGTAAGACTCCAACTTCTGGAATCTGTACAGCTGCATCAGTCATCCTCCATGGTCATGTTTCAAGGTCCATTAACTTGGCTTGAACTCTTTTGCTACAACCTTTCTTTAGGCACATTTTTGTTTGGCATGTCACTGTACTCTGACTACAATTCCCAGTTTCCATTGCATAGATTTCTGTGCCTTCAAACTACCTCTTTCATACAATCCTGGCACTTGAACCTGTGATTACAGAATCAAAATTAATAAGGCAAGCCTCTCTGCAATGCTGTCAGTCAATACCTTATAAACTATGCCACATGTAGATGTGTACAGCCACTGCACTGCTCTAATTCACTTTGTGTAAGTTAGCACATGTCACTATTCCATTTTTAACAACTAGCCTCTTCTAGACAGGAAGCCATTTACCATTCTTTCATTCCCAGAAGTCTCCTCAGTTCACATTTGCATGTTTCAGACTTTTAAACTCTTAAGTCATCTCAAAGCATTCGTATAACTAGGTTAAATGTTACTAAGTACACTATTATTTCCCATTAGCATTGCCTCAGTTTTTAACAGTACTATCATGGCTACCACAAACCATTACTGTTCTGATCAGACAAGATGAAACTGTAATACCATAGGACAGTTTTTAAATGTTATACGATTGAGTGCCAATATCTGGAACACTGCCTAACTAATCCCCAAAGTAAAATGACAGTACTTTTAACACTACACATGGTTTCACCTTTGCCATGACAGCAGAAGCATATTCTTCCCTGTGCTGCTGACAGTATATACTCATTGCAGTAGTACCTTACTACTCACATTTTTCATTTACATGTCTCATGCTTTCTCTGACAACCCTAACCTGACCAGTAGACCAAATTCATCCTAACTTACCTGTACACGTTCTTCAATCACAGGGCAGTCTTCCATTTGTTCTTGCACCACATTGTGCTGTGCTACCTCTGCTATGTATTGGGACATGCATATTAGTCTGTGACAGAAACAAAATGGTTTATTCAAATTAGAAGATTAACCTAAGAAGTTCTTACAGCTTAATATGCTGAGAAAATGGAATTATATTCACCTTATGTTGCACAGACAGTTGTTCATTCACAATGTCATGCGCTGTAGTCAGAAATTCATCAGTAAGCTGCAAGGAATAGTAAATTCATTAATTGGGGAATACTCCCACGGTGTAAACTCAAGTCTGTCCCGCTAAGTTAATGCCAATATGTACATTAAACCAATATGTGAACAACAAATGTTCTTACAGTTTGCTGATGTTTACGCCGCAACCAAGATACTGAAGATGTCCTTGGATTTTTTGTAGAAAAAGTGAAAATTGTTGTTTTGTTTCTTTGATTAGTTGCTGAATTGGAAACCTTGGCTTCATGTCATCTGGAAGTAGCTGGTGCTTGTAATAAAGTTCAGACTGGCTCTCTTTAAAATGTTCATTGCAGAGGAAATTATGTGGCTTTGCACACCTGGGTATGTTACCAATATGTCCCACAGCTGAATCACCCATCAATTACACAGTTTAATGTCGTGGAGAGCAATGGAATGATATATGGGGTGGCAGATTGTTTTGGCACATGCAACAACCATAGGCAAAGCATGATGGCATTGCTATGATCACTTGAAGAAACAAACAAAACAGTACTGGATCAAATCGGAGTCGCTACATGTTACTGAAAAATCACTTTCATGGTAAACTGTCATTGGACTGCAAGATACCATAGGTACAGTCAGCAAGACTTTCAGCACCAGTTCTGAGCAATCTCCAGTGAAATATTCACCTACAATAATACTGAGTATACCAATGACAAACATTTACCCTCATTGTTTTGCTACATCTATTGACTGGTCTGGCTGCCAAGCTTTACATGATTCACTCATTGCTTCCTTTTCTAACAGCAGTACAGTTTAACATTAACTTTCCCTATTACAAAAGTTACCACCCCGTACTTTATTTTAGTACTACTTTAAACACTTCAATATGAGTTTTGTGGTTTTGTGCTACTACTACCAATTGCATTCATGAATGTGTAAAGATAGTGATTGTCATATGGTAATGCAGCTTTAGTCATTTAAATGCCTGAGGCATGTAGTATTCAGTGGTCATACTATGTACTGTGACGCAACCGGTAAAGCAAAAAATGAAAGTCCTATGTGAACACAGAACGCGCTGCCTGTGACCGACCATGCAGACTGGCTCAATTTTTTCCCAGTTGCATTAGTGGATATCCAAAGAATGATTGCAGTTTCTCTAGTGGTTGCTTTTTAATGCCTCAACAACTACCAAATGTGGCATCTATTAGGGTCATCACTACCTTCTAGAAAAAGTTAAGTGTTGGGAAGTATGTATGTACATTGTGTTCAGAGCACTGCTGTTAATGCAGACATTGGTAAGCAAGAAGCGTAAGCATGTGGGCATAAATAAATGAGTCAGATAATGATTCACACACTTTATTAGTAGTCAAAATTCACAGTAGGGGATGGGATACAAGCACTCAAAAGGAATAACTATTTTAGCATTTATGTAACAATAGCCATGTGATGCTTTACAAACCTAAATTAGGCAAACGATATTTCAGTTTTCTGAAAAATCCACAATCCCTCAAAAGGCTGAAATTGGATGTAACCATCATCACTCTCTTACGATGGAAACTTGTTTTGTATTTGTGTAACCACACAAGCAGGAAGTACCATTAGATTGCCAAAACCAAGTTTGCAATTGTTATAGACTCACAAAATACATGCTTAGTATGCCATAAAACAGTACAACCTGAAATAAACTTACTGTCAGTACATACAGATCAGTGGAATTCATTTGTGCACAACTCCATTCTTGGCCAACACCAGATGATGAGTGTATACACTTGCAATATGCATAAATGTCATGCCACACCGGTTGATAGTCTTCTGTAGTATACACTGGCCACTTTCACATCTACATGCCCTGACTTTCTGACACTGCTGTACAATACTATTGTTTCCATCATTATCTGCTGCTGACTACATTTTATGAAGGACCGTACTGTCGAACATCCTGAGCCCATTAGGTGTGCACCTGTGCAGCAGCACACTCCGTAATAGTTGTACCTGTTTGTCCATTCTGTTCATTGGAATCTTCCTCTAAGCATATACTGATGTCTGAATATCAGTCGTTGAATGTGTGTTAAAAGGCAGGCTGACTCAAACTGCGAATGCATAGTTCTACACAGATTATCAGAGGCATAATTTAATTCTCCATTTTTCAACTGCATGCAGTGATGACACAACAGTGGCATTCACATGACGTGCTCATCATTGTACAGTGGAAACATAAGCACCATGTCATGTCACATGGAATACTGAAATTGGGATCAACAGATTGCTGTTCCATGTTACTATTGCTGCTCAAATCATCCCTCTTCCTTGGGTTTCTAGGTCGATATGTTGGCTCAAATTGATACCCCTGTCTTGAACTCTGTCCTAATGCCATGAGGGCGATTAGACTATGGGAGAGAATAAACACCCAGAAAAATATCATAATTAGGCCATCCAGAAAAAAAAAATTAAGCTTCCATAGTAGCTCATACACATCTACATCCTAATATACAGCTGACTAGCATAAAAATCCAGCACCCCTGCTGAATACGCAAATTACTTCAGCAGCAGCATATTGACTTTTATGAATGGGATGGAAACTAAACCTTAACTAGATGCAACTTCAGGCAAAAATAGAAAAACTTCAAACAGCTGCATGACAATCAAGATTGAAAAACAGAATGGTTATGGAGAGAGGAATTTTAACCAAAATGGAAGGTTAGTAATTGGAGGCCCAAGTTTGTAAACAAATGTGTATGTATTCCACTCTGTCCATTAAACAATTTGAAATAACAGACCAATGTAAGTTTTGAGTAAAGCTAGTTGGACATAATGGCAGAAGGACTGTTTACTGAAGATCAGAATTAATTAGTCTAGACTATTGCACTGGACATTGTGCAAACATTATGGCACTGAAGTGATTATAAAACAAAGGCAACTTGAGGTGCAAAGCGTCATAGGACACAGTGTGAGTACAGCAGATGTAATAGTCCAAGAAAAGACAAGTAGCATCAATCATGGCATTGGCTACACCCAGTAACTGCAGTGTGTTACATGCAAGGGACACACATTGATAAATTACCATTATTTGCCGGCATAAATGGACACCCAGCCAGGAGCAGCAAGTCTTGGAAAAAGAATTAGCTAATGTACACAGCTTGACTAATTAGATTTCTGTGACTAATTCTGGTTTCCCTGCCAGCAGGTTAATTTACAGGTACACATTACTGTGGTCTTTGGTTCATCTGAACTGAGTACTAAAATCACAGCAAATGAAATAATGGACAATACATCAGTTTAAGTGCCAGCAGTACTGTAGCAGCATGAGTAAGGCACAATTGCCATTTGTCACAACTGCATTTGACCAATCAGGATGACATAGGTATTGATCCAAATTTCACAAAGATCGAAGCCAGCAGTAATATACAACAACCACTTCACCCAGATGCAGTTGAAATCGCAGCTACACAATAAAATGAAGCAAAGGAAATCATGGGTAATATTTTGTAAAGGCTGGCTATTAGGAGTGACAGCACATAACCATGCCTTTTAAGGCACCATTATACCAATGGCAAGTAGGGATCTGATTGGCCAGGTTAATGCCCAGTATCTGTGGAGGATGCCTAAAAGTAGTGTAAACACATTGGCTGAGTTCTGTGTCCTATTGCTCTCATTTGAATGTATGGCTATAATTACAAATCAATAAATATGCACTCCAGACCCATTTATAATCCATAACTTTAAGGTGGAACAAACACCATGGGACTAATCTTATGGTACCAGTCCGAATCATAATTGTGATTACACGCAGAGTACTACAATTGCATCCACCCTGCACCTGCCACCAGCAACACTGCACAGTTTAGTTGTACTAGGTTAATAGCTTACAGGTTACAACCAATGTTGGTATACTATATTGCAAAACCAGTAAATCAAGTCGTGTAGACATCTGCAACACAGCAACAAAGAAGCTCTGAAATTCTGTTTACAGTCAAGGTGACTTTCAGTCCTCACGTAACCACAAAAAAAAAAAAATCCATACTCTTCTCCCAGCAGACAACGCAGATGTACCTACAATGAAACCTTTTTAAAGATCACCACTTCAGTAATATGCCCTTCTGTGATGATACAGGCAAGAAATGTACATTTACTCTCAAGCACCCTTTCTGTTGGTTTTAGACAAGGACACAAAAGCACTCCACTGAAACATTCCCTACCTTATTGTGTCCCTCTGCTGCAACAGCACATTTATTTTATTTTACATTTGTTGACCGGGCTAGTCTAACTGGATATATGTCCATTTTCAGTAGAGACCTGGGGAGAAAAGCTCCAAGATAAACTAAAAAAAAAAAAAAAACAAAACACTTAAAAATCATTTTAACATAGGACTAGAATAAGAATAAGACATATTGAGATATACATTGCAAATTACAAAATAAAACCTTGGAAGGATAAAAAGTAATAAGGTAACTATGTAGATGCATACATTATGTACTATGCTTCTAGCAGGTTATAATATGGAAATCAGAGAGGACAAAGCAAAGAGCTAGAATATTTATAGTAAAGTAGTATGAAAAGGAGGTAATTGTACAATAAAGGACAAGTGATGAAAGAGTAATCATGTAAAATATGCAACTAGAGTATAGAAGAAAGAAAAATCTTCTGTAAAGAGAATTTAGAGAGACAGAGGATAGTATGGCTAGAGAGAGAGACTGTATTTAGTAGTAAAGAACTTTTTTTTATTAGTAAAGAAAATGTATTTGTTCTAGAGCAGTGTAAAAGGTGGTATTTATAGGTTAAGAAAATAAAATAGTACATCTGTAGTCAATAGTGGCAGAAACTTAAATAAATCTTGATGGCTAGATGCCTAGTCTGGTTTAGAACAGGGGCACAGCCAGTGTGTTGTTAGGTAAAGTTTCAGTTTGTTTTTAAAAAGTGAGGGAGAGGGGAGAGAGGAAAGATCACTGGGGAGAAGATTCCAAGTTTTTCCAATAGCATTAGAAAAGAGAGATTCTCCAGCCTTGTTATTGGGTTTAGAGGTATGTACAAGGTTTTTGTGAGAGGAACGTAGGGATTTCAGATTTATATATGGTGTGATGAGGGTGGATAGAATAGGAGTAGAGGAAGGTTTATAAAGGGTTTTATGGGCAATGGTTAGTTGGTGGAGTTTAATCGCGTTTTGTAGTTCCAGCCATCCAAGCTGTTTTATATTTATGCAATGGTGGGTACTGTAGGGGTTACCTGTAGCAAACCTAGCAATATTGTTATAGGAAGTTTCCAGTTTAAGGTTCTTTTTTGAAAGGTTAGTAAAAATTGGTGATGCATAGAGGAGAGTAGAGATTAGATGAGTGTGTGCTATAGTTCTAGCAGTGGGGGAGAGGAAAGGTCTAATCCTATATAGGGAGTTTTTTGTTGACAGTTTTTATTGTACTATTGATATGGGTGTCAAAATTGAGGTTGTTATCTATGATAATGCCCAGAAGTTTGGTGGTTGGGTCTGGTGATATAATGGTACCATTAGTGGATTTAATTGAGAAATCCAATGGAGAGGAATTTTGAGTTGGAGTAAAGAGGAGGAGTTTAGTTTTATTAGGGTTCAAAATAAGGCAATGCTGTGTAAACCATTGTTTAACTATGTTAAATGTGTTCTGGGTAAGAGAGAGAAGTTCAGATTTGGATTTGGCTGAACATAAGTGTGGAGTCCTCAGCATATTGTATGGAAGTGGCTTGGGGGATGGCTAGATGAAGGTCATTGAAAATTGAAAAGAAAAGAGGCCCTAGTATGGACCCCTGAGGGACACCTATGGTAACTGGTTGAAGGGTAGAGAGTGTCTTATCCCAGATTACTACTTGTCTATTATTGAGGTAAGACTGGAACCATTTTATGGAAGGTGTATCTAAAGAGAGGGATTTGAGTTTGTTTATGAGAATCTGGTGATTGACCATGCCAAAAGCTTTAGACAGGTCAATGAAGAGTGCAGAGGAAAGGTAATTAAGGTTGCAGTTTTTATTTATACAATCTGTAAAGGATAGGAGGGCAGTGGTAGTGCTATGTAAGGGTCTAAAACCATGTTGACAGCTGGAAAGTAAGTTATTTTTGGTTAAGTGTTCAAGTAGTTGCTTATGGATGCCTTTCTCCATGATCTTTGCCAGAGGTGAAAGAAGGGCAATAGGACGGTAACTAGAGAGTTCAATGGATTGTCCACCTTTTATGAAGAGGTATGATACGAGATACTTTCCATAGGCTGGATATTTGACCTTCACTGAGAGTCCTATTGATCAGAATAGAAATGAAAGCTATAGCTTTGGCTGATAGCCATAGGAAGTCTGCAGGTAGTTGGTCTGCAGAAGGAGAGCAAGGTTTAAGTTTTTGTAATGGGGTCAGAATATATGAAGTTGGGATGGGTTGTAAGTGAAAAGGAGGTGGGGTAGAGTTATAGGAAGGGAGATTAAAGATATTGGGTGATAGCTGAGAAGCTAGAGTTTGGATATTATTAGTAAAATAGGTATTAAATATGTTGTCTGTATTGATGGGGTTATTATGGTCAGTATTTTGAGGGTTAGGAGTGGACGATTTACCTGGATGTAATAATTGGTTAACGCTAGTCCAGAATTTATGAGGGTTGTTTTGATGTGGTTGTTGGAATTTTAGGTAGTAATTTTGTTTATCCGAGAGTATAGCTTTCTTAGTGTCATTTCTTAGTTGTCTGAAGGTTAGGTGCTTGGCTGGGTTTTTAGTCATTCTCCATTTTGCCAAATATTTGTTTCTAAGATGCATTTTGTGTTTAGTTAATTTAGAAAGCCATGGGTAGACTTGGTTTTAACTCTAGATCTGGTTGGTGCATGTTGGTTAAGAATGGCTAGGAAGTTAGGGTTAAAGTAATTGATGGTTTCTTCTAAAGGGAGAGGTTTTAAAGGAGACCAATTACAAGTTCTTAGTTCTTTTTCAAAGAGCACAGGGTTAAAGTTCTTTTTGGTTCTGATATTTTTAACAGATGTTGAGTTGGGAGAGAAGGTTTTGTGCCTAATAATATAGGTGAGTGAGTGGTCACTTATATTATCAGGGAGGGTTCCTGAGTCATAGTTATTGGGGTGATTGTTGATAAGAATCCAGTCTAATATACTTGATATTTGGCTAACTGTATTGGTCCTGGTGGGGTATGTAATGGTTTGTGAAAATCCATATAGGTTAATATGGGTTGGAGGGAGGTTGCTACAGTAGCAATTCCAGTCAATGTTCATATCTCCCAGGATTATGGTTTCTTGGGGTAAGTGTTGGAATAGCCAACAAATATGTTCCATAGTGGCAATGTTATTGCCAGGAGGAAGATACATACAGATGATATTGATAGATTTAGCATTGTTAATACGAAGTTTGGTGATGAGAATTTCAGCATTAGTATCTAGTGGTAATTGACAGTTATAGGTGGATAGCTGTAGGCCTGATTTAAATAGAATAGCTACTCCTCCACCCTTCTTAGCTACTCTGTCAAGTCTTAGTATGTTATATCCAGGTGGAAGGATTTTGTTGTCTTTGGTAGTAGGTTTTAGCAAAGTTTCAGTAAGACAGAGGATATCAAAGGCATATAGTTCTACTAGGGCTTGGAGTTGGGATACTTTGTTGTTTATGCTACATCTATTGAGATGGGCTAGTTTTAGAGAGTTAGAGAATTTATTAGGGGAATTAATAGGGTAGTCATTTTGGTTGGGGAGAGTAGGAGATGTTTTATTTGGACCTGGGTTAGAATGGATATCTCCATCTTTTATAGAGAGTAGTAGTCCTATATAGCTAGGGTTATTGATTTTGTTATATAAAATGGATTTTTACTGAAATTGTTATATTTGATGTGTTATTCTGTGATACTTTGCAAGTAGGTAGTTGGATGAAGATGTTATATTAGCATGGCTAAGATGCAGTGGTAGCAATAGAGCATTGGTACATTTGGCAGTTGTACAGAAGCATCAACAAGGAGTATCAAGTGCGTGTAACTGTACCTGTTCTACTGCTGAACAATCCCAATACTGCCCCTGAAATGTCACTACTATTTCAAACACTTGTCCATGTGCACAGAAGCTGTAAAGTGATGCATTTTCTGCCGTACCTGTTCCTCTGTAGTGGAAGCCGTAGAAGGTTAGAAAACAGGAGAAATTTTCCTAAAGTAACTAATTACAAGTGGGTACAGCAATCACAAACAGGAAAATTATACAATTTCCAACCTAAACAAGTCAAGTGTTAGCTATACAAGAGCAGTACGAGTACACAAAACCAACCTGACAGTATGTCACCAGGGCAGTTAACCAACCACCGCAATTACATATCTCGCCACTTAGCATTCAGTTAGTATATACAAACTGACAGACACACCAGCAGAAAGCAGTTAACCTCAACAGTATCATTACATGGTCCCTGGGAACTACAGTACTAAAAAGAGAAGTACCACGCATTGCTCCTCAGTTTGCTTAACAGCATAAAATGTAGAACAAAGTACCTCTTTAGTAGTCACACCAATTTCAGTGAAGCAGCAATATGGGAGTTGAGAGGAAAGTGAACTTTAGTATTTCACAAAATACTTTACTATCCCCTAGATTCACTAACCTTCCATGCAGGACTAGCTTAGTCCTGCACGGAAGTGCCCGTTTAGGAGGAGTACGGCAGTGTGCCATGCATAGTAATGAAGGCATACTGGCCGAGCTCCTAGGCTTACATGGAGCATGTACGGGTGCAGGGGGCATGTCTGACAGCAGAGCTCTCAGAATATACATGCCCCTGCAGTGATGAACTGCAGAAAGGTAGTAAACAATGAGCGAGACCGCCCATAGATGTATGCATAGCAGTAGTGAATAAAAAAATAGATATGTATTGTTAATGAAACGGACGAGGTTTAATTAGGTGTGCAAGTTGCCAATCGCTTAGCTATGGTTAATGTAGCTTAAATAGTAAAAGGAGGATAAAAAGCAGGGATATGTGCAAATGAAGCAGTACAGCAATACTGTAGTGGGCAGAGCCTTCGCCTCACGAGCAGTCATTCCCGGTTCGAGTCTCACTGCAGTACATTCCATGTCAAGTCCCTGTTATGATCAGTATATTTAGTTGTATAACCTAATAAATAACATATGTGTGAACTGGAGTAGTAAGCTGTGTAAAGAATGATAACCCCATTCACCACCTCCCCAAGAATCACTTGCAAAATTTACCACCTCCCCAAGAACCAGTAGACTATTACTGTCTAAAATATAGCGGTAGTAATGAGAAATAAGCACTAGTAAGCAGGTGCAAGTCTGTTTGCACGACTATAAGCAGTGCTTACACAGAGTAGGCACTAGTGAGGATAACTATGTGTAAGTAGATGTTACCAGAAGTTAGCAGTGCTCACTGTTGTGCAAACCTGCTGACAACTGTGTAAAAGTGCTTCAACCACTCCATATCCAATGGGCCTCATTCTGGCCAGTAACATATTTAACAGCCCCTGCAAGGCTCAACCCCAGGAGCCTACACAGCATAGCCAGTGTGATTTACCACTAAGCCACCGCAGATATACATAACCCTGATGTTTCTACAAACATAGCATCCAGCAGTACCATTCAACATTACAGGACATGTAGCTAAATATGTAGGTGTATGTATGTATATATAAAATATAATTAGATATATACCTCCCCCTCTCTGTATTACGTATGTGTGTGTGTGTGTATATATATATATATATATATATATATATATAAAAATAAAATAAATATCTACATATAGATATATACATATGCAGACATCATACATCTATATGTCGTTAGATATATATACAGCAATATATATGCGCATGTGTGTATACACAGATATATATCTATAGATACGATGCAGCACATAAAAATGACCTATGTGACCACAGGCACTGCCAATGGGAGTGAGGGGGGTCTCAATCAACATATGTGTTACACGTACTGATATCCCCCCCACAGCTAAACAGGTGAAACATACAAACAAAAAAGTAAATAAACCACTGCTTCTCGAACTACAGGCAGGATACTACCAGTGGGAGAAACATTCTCAACCCGCTAAGTCTAATCCAGAAACAAGTACAAGAACATCCCTTGTGGGACAACCCAAAAATTATGGCATATTTGGGTTCCTGGCATTACCCAGATTTGCAACGGCAGGGCACATATGTTCTCTGACTACAAGATTGGGAAAAGCCTGAAGATCCATGGGTCGAGACAATGTACGTGATGGATCCTGAGAAGTGGAGAGTGGACAGTGTGTAGTGGTGTGGTTAGACCTGACCTGCACCCAGAGAAAGGATGATTGCTGTGGAGGAGCAGGGGCGACTGGTATGAAATTATGGGTCGAGGTGTGCAGGTGTTGGATGGAGCTGTTCTAACTGGACCACCTTGTGGATGTAAGCAATAGTGTGAATTGGACAGAGCATTTGCCTAACGAGCAGGCATTCCCCGTTCGAGTCCCACTGCAGCACAATCTATTTTACATGGCAAAGCATGTTATAACCAATAGTTTTGTTGAAAAACCCACTAAATAACACATGTATGAACTGAGTACTGCAGGAAATGCACATGGGCTGTAGCAGTGTCATAATGAATAAGGCACTAGTAAGCGGATACAAGTACAAATAAGCAGTAGTAAGCACTAGTAAGCGTGTTAAAGTGCATCTAAATGTGGGTAAGCACTGCCTGCACAGATTAAGCAATATGGAAGCTAACTGAGTAGAAGAAAGTGTGACTGGAAGTTAGCAGTGCTTACCTCTGCACAAACACACGCACACCTGCTTACAACTGCTTACTCTGTAGCCAATGGCCCATGTTTTGCCCAGCAACTAAATAAACAGCCTCTGAAAGTCTTGAACCTAGAACCCTGCACACCATACACAGTGATTTACCACTTGGCCATGACAGATGTACATAAATCTCATGTTTTCAGAAACATATCATCCAGCCCAGTCATGCAACAGTACAGAGAATGTATACCAACATCTAGATGTATGTGTAAATATATTAATATCGCAACAGATACAACATATCTATATATGTAGATATATATTTATATGTATATTTAGAAATATTTACATAAATATGAACATTTATACATGCAGATGCCTACGACAGATATATATGCACCTGTATGTCTACATATACACAGCAAAGTACATATATGTACGCAGACATAAAGCTATGTTGGTATATACGGACATAGTCAGCTGATATATATATATATATATATATATATATATATATATCTGTATAGGTATATGTGGCCATATATCTGTAGATAGCAATGGTAGATTAACAAAAACATATGTCCACATGCACTGTTAATGGGGTTGAGAGGCCCCAAACAATACAAGTCATTTACGAATAGGCATACCCCCGAAGCCAAACACGTCTGGCCTGCAATACACTACCAAGTGTTGCAGATCCCATAACAAGGACCTGACATGACAGGGGCACAAGATGTTAGCAGTACTGCATCCAACCTGTATGATGTCAGGCTGGTATTGGGAACATATGCAGTACAGTCTGGCTCCCATAGGAATTGTAAAATATGGAAGCTATCAACATCCCCAGGATACAGATACACAGACACATATCTACAGATACAGATATATCTATGTAGATAATTACATATATATATATATATATACATGTGACTACACATACACACGCAGAGATATGTACAGTAAGATATATATGTAGAAGGTGCACAAAATATGAAACGGCCACTATGCCTACAGTTCACACCTGAACAACTGGACACTGTATGGGCCACCCATATAAATGACAATCATTGCCTGCAACATTCACACCTGAACAACTGGACACTGTATGGACCACCCATACAAATGACAATCATTGCCTGCAACATATACCCACAGAGAGGTCATAGGAAAAAAAACACCACACACAGGTTTGCAGGAATGGAAAACCATTATTTGTGTACTATTGCAGTTCTATATACTATTGCTGCTGTAATTGGGATTATCTTCACAGACATGGTGTTCGTGGGAGGTCACATCTGCTTTCCATATGTGTGCCATTGGTTACTGACAGACTGCCTAAGGACATCATAGTAAAGTACTGCTGCTAGCATGTATTGCCCCTGCTGACTGTAGCAGAGATACTGGTCAATATGTGTGGACATTCTGAGACACACTTTGTACAGTCCAGAGGTATACACAACCCCCTTAGTGCAAAACGTGTACCATGCCTAACAATATGGATGTTAACAGCCATGTAGATGGGAATAACGCATAACAAGTGGCATACTTATGCCACCATAGGTTATGCATTCACATACCCCTGTCTGGCCTGACACGTAATAACTGCTGGTACAGGAGTGCCATACCCACTAGATATTGACATACAGCTGTACAGCATCCCACTGCTCTGTCTGACATACATGACTGTTAAGGGAGGCCCGGCAGCAGTACATCTGGCAAGTATCTGTACATGACATCTCACTGGGTAAGTACACTAAGCTGCTAAGCATGTAACAATGCACTGTGCAGGCTACAGGCAGACTGGCTCAATCTGGCCTACATCTCCTATGGGGGAATGCACATGTACCTGCATATATAGCAGTCTGTACAGGCATGTCACAGTACAGGGTAAGATACACCTGTGTGACGGTGCATAACCACAACCAATGAGAACACAGCCACATATGGCAAGCTAGCATAATATTACAGTATATGGACTATCTGTTCAACACCATCCTCATATGTGCCACTCCCACACAAACCCTACATGTACTGGGCCACTACACAGTTTGGTCTGATGGCTGACACTGGTATGGGACATGTGTGCATGGCCCTACAAACATGTAAGCCAATACGGTAACATACAGTGGAGCAGCATGTAACATCAGATAGGACATAGGACGTTGACAGCTACCACAGTCTGTACACAAGCCATACACTGTCAACATTCACCATAAGTACACAGACCTCAGTACTGTACAAACAACCACAGTATGTCCAGGTTGTGTCATCAAATAGAACCCCTGCTATACATAACGTGTAGCAGTCTGATATCTCCCTGACTTATCAGATATGATGACACTAATTATGGTGTACAGCACATATGCACCTCTTCATGCACAGCATATGTGCAAAGGTTGACAGAGCTGTGGCTGGAAGCACATACACAGGGCCAATATTGACATGTTGCTGTAATAACCTCATACATTTACTGTTGTAACAGGGTTTGTTGCAACATATGTCCTATGAGGGACATGTAATCGGTAACTGTCACAGCTTTCACCATCTACAGACTGCAATCCTCGCACTACCTTCTGCAGTCCACAGATAGATGCTCCGTGGGTAACACATGAAATCAAAGGCACAACACACTGCCCAGTCTGCAGATGACCCTGCAGATGGGGATTCCTCATAAACATAGAACTGACATGGCAGGTATTGAGACATGTAGGACAGCCATATCCACACACACACACACACACACACACTGTTAAACTAACATTACTCCAAATGCAGAATGGCAGCACTTAGTCTGTAGTCAGGTCAGGCACATCCCCCTGCTGTGTATTGCCCTGTTTCCACAGTGTATGTTGGAGGTAAATCCCCACAATCCATCTGAGATGCTGTTTGCCAAACAACAAATCTAGTTCCTGCTCACAGTGAATGAAAAGAGCCAACACCAACAAGATGTTCCTAGATATTTGAGTGTGTTTCTATGCAATTGGCTATGGAAATGTTAAAACAGCTGTTCCACATGTGATCAGCTAGGGGAGGGCTGCAATTCATGCAGAGACCATCAGTTGATCATGAGCATCAATTAAATTACACATGCTGCTGCCTAAGTAAAGCAGGTATAGGTCTACACATCCACCAGAGATGGAGTGGGAGAGGGAGTAGGAGAGGCAGACAGAGGCAAAGACAAATCAGGGAGGAGTGAGAGTAAAACCTAAGCATGTATGTGCCACACATCTACCAGCATAGGGTATCCTATCCCTGACAACTGTGTTGTGCTATCACAGTTCTATGCAGTTATTGGATGCGCCACATGGATTACCTGTTGTGGAGCCCTCAGAATATACATATGTGATGGTGAGTGACATCTGCAACAGGGATACAGTAGCTATATGGTAGGTGACATGCACGTGCCTGTCCGCATGAACAGGTGCCAGCGTTGACACAGCCACACTCTCACAGGGATGCACACACATTGACACACTTGGCAGGGCCATGATTACAACTCATCAGTAGTGGGATTGCCACAACACATCACTGTGCAGGTATATACACCTCACGGGTTATACAGAGGTTGTATGGGCAAAGGGTATGGGGAGGTGTCTGACAGCATGCTTCAGTATGCCAGTGGGGTTGTAGGGAGTGTGGATGTGAACATATCAACCATACAACACACTGGGTGCCAGTACTGGCATGCATGTCTGCACGGGTGTGTTGTGGTCGACTGTGCCAAATGGCTGTACAAGGCTACGCGATGGGTATACCTTGTCATCAGGCCACATGACAATGGTCTGCATTGTGGCTCAGGGATGTAGTGTTTGCATTTGCCCATACAGGTGGGTATTGTATCTCCCTTTCTGTCACCTGGGTGACTGTTGTGTGTGGCCAATGTCGCTTGCCATGCATGTGTTCCTTAGTCCATGACATGGACGGTGTCTGGGATGTGCATACCTCCCAAATGCATGTACAGTGATGTGGAACTGTACTTGGGGTGTCTGGCCCATGTTGTGAACACAGATTATCAGATGTGCCAGTCTTGCCCACCTGTGGCGGGAAATGTTAATGGGCAGCAGGTTTACCCTGCACCTACATTGATAGCATGGTAACTGCATTCCCTGGTGTCAGTGACATCTGAGCATGTCAGGCATGGTATGTCCTTTGTGGGTCACATGTTATGGCACCACAGGTGTTGCAGGTGTCCATTGGGGAAGGTGCACTGTCTTCATGTACGTGCATATTGGACAGATGGACAGGGTGCCATACCCTCTGTAGCCCACAGCTATCACCCCCATAGTTACTATCAGTGGCCAATATGGAGTGTACTACCCACATATTGGCTGTTGCCTAGGCATGTGTGTGTGTATGAGACATGGGTTGAGAGTACTGTGCTCTGGGTAATACTGGGGTTGCTAACTGTGATTGCCTGGCCTTGATGTCACATGTATGGGTATGGCTTTGTACCCCAGCCTCTCAGCTATTTCGCATCTGTTATCCCTGTACGGTGGACATTGTGATATATAGTAGGGCCACCATATAAGAAATATGCAAAACCCGTTCACCATTGGCCACACACTCACAACCACCTGCACACAAGATACAAGTTACAAACACACACCTGTCATGTCTGGGAGTAGAACCCCTACTTAACTAGTTTATTACATTACAACACTACGCAGTTATAGTACACCCCACAGAGATTACTGGAGTACTCTTTCCCCAAAGGTGTATATCACATTGGATGACATCAGCAGGATTGTCAAAATAGGCCATTCAAATTGTGTGTGACTAGCCTAAAATGCATTGCTCCCTACACAGACAGTAACATACACACACACACACAAAACATCCACAACCGACATGGGTAGGTATAGAACCCCTGACAGAGGTCTACATCACACTACAGCATGGAGCTGTTATAGGACGCACCACAGGGATTACTGTAGAACCCCTTCCCCAAAAGTGTATTTCACAATGAATGACATCAGCAGGATTGCCAAAGTAGGCCTTTTGAAATGTACTGCGTGTGACTAGCCTAAAATGCATTGCTCCCTACACAGACAGTGACACACACACACACTCACATCCACAACCGACATGGGTGGGTATAGAACCCCTGACAGAGGTATATATCACACTACAGCATGGAGCTGTTAAAGGACGCACCATGGGGATTACTGGAGAACTCCTTCCCCAAAGGTGTATTTCACAATGAATGACATCAGGATTGCCAAAGTAGGCCATTTGAAATGCACCGAGTGTGACTAGCCTATAATGCATTGCTCTGTACAAAGACATTTAAAAACACAAAACATCCAGAACTGTCATGGATGGGGATGGAACCCTACCACAGTTCTAATTCACACTACAGCAGTACACAGTTATGGCATACACTACAGAGATTACTGGGCTACAACCCTCCCAGAGGTGTATTCTAGATGGGTGACATCAGCAGCCTTGCCAAAGTTGAGTATATGAATTGTAAGGAGTGTGAGTACCGTAAAACACACTGCTCTCTACACAGACAGGGTCAGACAGACGCACACACACATTTGCCATTGTCTGGGATTAGAACACATACCTAACTACTTTATTACACTACAGCAGTACAAAGTTACAGGACACACTATGGAGATTACTGGGCTACAACCTTCCCAGAGGTGTATTTCTAGGTGGGTGACATCAGCAGCCTTGCCAAAGTAAGTATATGAATTGTAGGGAGTGTGAGTACCCTAAAAAGCACTGCTCTCTATACAGTCAGAGACAGACAGACAGACATGCACGCAAACACCCTCACACACACAGTTGCCAAGTCTGGGGTTAGAACTCCTACCTAACTAGTTTATCACACTACAGCAGTATGCAGTTATGGGACATGCCACAGAGATTACTGGGCTACAACTCTCCCAAAGGTGTATTTCACATTGGATGACTTCAGCAGGCTTGTCATAGTAGGGCTATGGGGAGAGCAGTGTGTGTGCATGGGCCATAACCCATTCATCTAGGGGTTGACACCCCACATGCGGGCACACACGGGGTCATATTTCACAGGTACGTGTATACAGCTTCTAGATGACTACTTACTTGTACAGTCATATTGCACAGCTGTCACGTGCACCACATAGTCTGTAATGCTGACAGATACTGGTGGCTAGTATCTGCAGTGAGTGACATCTGCACCTCATGTGTTTGGGGCCCTTTGGCTGTGTGCTGGGTGAGACCGGCCTGGATGGCTCCTTGTCAAAGTCACCCTCTTCCACACATCTATGTACGTCTAACTTTGGCTTATTATAGTGTGTTGTCCTGACATATATGTCTGTATTCCTAAACACTGTGTGTGCAAGGCAAGAGTGGTGCATACTGACGAGTGTCTGCACTAACAACTGCAACTGGCAGATATGTCTGGTCCACTGGTGTTTGCAGACATGACCTTCATGTGTTTGTGTGAGCATGCCCAGTATGACCTTTCTGTATGTTGTTGACTGACATTGCCTTCATTTCTCTGTGTGCGAGCATGCCCGGTATGGCAGTCTGTATAGAATGTGTGGATTGTGTCCAGGTAGTTTGTGCTACAGTGCTGACCTTTGTGTTGTACACCGACGGGTAGCATGCTGTCTCTGCAGGGTATCCATCGATCATTTGGCTTTGACTGTTACTACATTTCTGCATAGCGGGGGGGCACACCTGACTGTTATTACATTACTATGTAGGATTGGGGGGGGGGGGGCACACCTGACTATTACTACATTTCTACACAGGATTGGGGGGCACACACCTGACTGTTATTACATTGCTTTGTAGGATGGGGGGGCACACCTGACTATTTCTACATTTTTCCATAGGGTTGGGGGGCATACCTGACTGTTATTACATTACTATATAGAAGTCCTTTAGTAGCGCTACAAGTGTTTAATAGCGCCAAGTATCTTCTGATGATTTTTTATTTTTCTGTTTACGTAATACATAAACAGTTTTATGCAGTGAAATATCTATGAACAGTGTTTTTAGAGAACTGTTTGCCATTACACATGAATTGTCATTTTATTTTTGATTATTTTTGACTTTTTCATTATGTATATGCACCCTATCAGGCGCATTGTTTTTCTATGGGTGGTTTTAACAATGGATCAAATACTATATAATTTGTTGTGCCTTCCTATTTCTGCACATATGAGTTTTTATTAATATGAGGTATTATATGAATGAATTCATCGATATTATATTATTATATTATGCTGTGTTTTAAACAGTTCAATAGATTTTAAAATGTTTAGTTCTAAGCATAATGCTGCTGTGTGCAGCAACAGGAAATGTTTTTAGCAGCCTTATTGAGAAAGCAACTATCACTCAGGATAATTAACCTTGCATCTTGATTAATTGATTATGATACTGATTGTTTAATGGACAATTAGAAGTACTATATAAGGCTTGTTATATTTTACATGAATTAGATCTGAAGAAGCGTACAGTTTGTACGAGAAAGCGCTTATCTTCCTTGTTCTTTGTACTAATAAAGACGAATTTTGTTGCTGCATCATCGTGGTGTTCCTCATCCTTGTTTTTTCGAAACTATATAGAATGTGGGGGGGCACACGTGACACTTGTACCCTTCAGAACTAACATCCCACTGCCTGCCCTGCTGTGGTCCGTCTGTGTAGGCCTGTGGGGGTGATTAACCATAGCCATCATTTAGGGGTCATGGCACAGGCTCTGTTTGGGTTTTTCTACACCTGTCCTGCTGGCTGAGACTGTTGTTGGGTATGTGAACCGTCCTGACTAGCATGTGTGGGTCATATGGACACACATGTTGCTCAGCAAATTTCCTGCAGTGGGTTTTGTCACCCTGTGTAGTACTGGCTACTGTGGTGACTCCAGTATGTGTTACAGATGTCATGGTGCCACTATGGGTATCTACTGTCTGCTGCCATAATATTCAGCCACCCAATTCCCTTGCATGCTCATATCCATACCATAGCGACAGGTAA
Organism: Protopterus annectens; assembly: GCF_019279795.1. Lineage (NCBI taxonomy): Eukaryota > Metazoa > Chordata > Ceratodontiformes > Protopteridae > Protopterus > Protopterus annectens. Next base: position 438,634,433 of record NC_056726.1, read on the forward strand.
TGACACATTCTACTCCATTGGGAAATTGGTAGGTTGATTGACTTACCTTGAGGTCGTGCCAGACTTGCGGATGGTGCTGGAGGGCTGCCTATGTTGGATGCACATAGTACACTCCCTATACATGGTTGACCAAAGGTAGTGTGATGTTTGGCATCCCTTTTTCTGTATGTGCGAGTCAGAGAGAGGTGTCATTCCCTGGGTCCCTACTGTGTCAGTGCATGTGCTATGCGTTGCCTCTTTGCCACAGCCATGGCATACTGGGCACGCCTCCATCTGCCTACTGGGGCAGGCTCAGGTTGTTCCTCCTCCAGGTCACTCTGTGCCTGTGCAGGCCTTGGCATTGGTGGGGGGCTGTGTGGCCCTGCCCCATGCTGTTCATGCTGCAGCTGTTTCCGCAGGATCATATTGTGTAGCATAGCACATACCATAACAATTTGGGTACATGTAGCTGGTGAATACTGCAAGACTCCGGATGTGTCCATACACCGGAACCGTGACCTTAGCATCCCAAACACACGCTCTCTTATATGTCTGGCCTGTGTGTGTGCCTCATTATGGCATTGGTGTTCAGGTGTGTGTGCATTTCTGATGGGTGTCATCAGCCACGGCTCCAGTGTGTACCCACCATTCCCCACTAGGACTAGGTGACTGTAGGGGATGTCCCCATTGGCAAATCTCTAGTACAGCTGCATCAGATGCCATATGTGGGAATCATCATAGCTTCCAGGGCAACCAGCACACACATTCATTATAATGCCCTGGGCATCACATAGACCTGGTAGTTGATGGAGGGGATGCCCCTGCGGTTGATGTAGGCCCCACCATGCTCACCGGGTGGTGCTTTGATGCGTATGTGCATGCAGTCTATAGCACCCACTACCCCAGGATATTCTGCTGTTTGGTGGAAGAGATGCATATTGCTGGTCAACACCTCACAGGTGTTGAGGAAATATACATGCTCACTGGCATGTGCTGACATGGCATCCAGGAACTGGTGGAATACTCTGGATGCTGATGCCTGTGAGATCCCCATGATACCCCCAGTTATGCTGTGGGAGGTACCTGTGGCTAGTATACCTAGGCCTACACATACCTTGGTATCCACTGGGATGGGTTCCCCTGTCAGTTTGGTGTGTCAGGTGTGGCCGGCACAGTTCAACAGTTTGCTGTAGGAGGTCTCTGTCCACCCTATAGCGCTCCACTATCTCCAGCTCATGTTGCCCCTGGTAGTGTACCCTAGTTCTGTACACTCTTCTCCGTCTCCTCACAGTGGGTTTTTCAGCAGCATTCACATCCTCACCACCCTCAGCCTCTTGCACATGTTGTTCTATGTTGCCTGCTGCAGCCCTTCTCATTTTGTAGGTTTGTTTGTTAAAATTTCTCCGCTTGTATACACCGGTGGTGTAGACTGTGGGAAAAACCAGAGGGGAAGGTATTTGCTTCATTTATAGTAGTGCTCTGGGCTGGTCTGCCTGTGTAATTGGCTGAATCTGATACATTTCACCTGCCAGCTATGCTAGTTCTTCTTGATTACCTTCGTACTGCTGTTTTCCCTTCCCATTGCCTCCCTGTTTAAGCCAGTGTGCGTGCTGTGCAGAGTGCTCAAATGTGCACAGTGTTGCTATTTCCTGGTTTAACTTTTTTTCTTCCTGTAAAACCCGGTGCGTGGTTGCATACCCACTTAGGGTTTGTAAAGAGTGCTAGGCAGGTATAGACACACCCCCTAGCTTAGCTGTGCTAAGCTAGGAGCAAACCCGAGCTCCAGTCTGCTTACAGTATGCCTGACACCCCCCATGATTTCACCTACCTCCTAGGCTTGCACCAAGCTATTCCTACTCTTACACTGTTAGGACCTGACTCGCATGTTGGGGAGAACTGAGATTCACTATCCTTCCCCTCATTTGCATAGGATTGCCTGCTAATGCATAGTTACATGTCTCACACTGAGCCTCTCCCTTAGCAACCACTACTCACTGGCCCGGTTGTCTTCTGCCTACCATTGACTTGCATGACAGAATACTGATTTTACTTAGAATGCTTATTTTAGGTTTATTTTATTATTTTCCCCCTGATCCCATTTGCGCAACGCTGCCCTATGCTTAAACAGTTGTGATCGGCTACAAAAAAATAAGAGTTTATCTTTTAATTTTGTTCGGTTTGCAATGCCAATGGCCTTATACTTGGCCATTGGCATGCTTACTACATGATATGCAGCCTTTATTTGGAGCTGTCATAGCTCCATTTTGGATTTTGCAGAAATGTACTCGGTTACTATCCGAGTACATTTCTACAGATTGCACTAGTCTTGCATGGACTGTTGCGAGCTTCCTGAATTGCAAATTCACCTCATTTGCATGGATTTCACCTGAAAATTGGGTGATTTGCATACCAGCGCGTAGTCCGTGCAAGACTAGTGCAGGAGCGCTTGTGCATGCCCCTGCAGGTTGTTCCTGGATCACATGGCAGACATATTGCCTGCTTGAGCTCCTGCACCAATCTTGCACTCTGTGCAAGCCTTTGAGAATCTGGGGGTTTGTCTTGGTCTACAACAACACAAGCACAGAAATTTAGCAGCTCCCTATGCTAACACATTGATAGTTCACACAAGCACTGGACATGTAACAGTTTACCACACAAATGGTCACTTGCTGTTCACACAACTGCTAAGATGGACTGTCCCCCCTATCATGAGCATCAAGAAATGTTTAAATTGCAAAATGAAGCAGAATGAAGTGATTGCTGTACCTTTTGTGCTCTTCAGTAGTCTGCTGAAGTACACAATAGCACTGGATAGATATTGCATTGCCACATAAGACCCACAACAGTATCCCCAAGTGCACACATGCACTTCAGTTAGACTCACTACCCCCCAGCCAGGAATACCACAGAAGTCACAAGCCCATAAAATGCAAAATCTTCCATGCCAACGGCCACTATATTGGTTTGCCTCAGTACACAGACACATTCTTCCAACAATGACCACATATAGTCGATGCAAATGGCCACATACAATGAAATAAGACTATGGTGGCCATCAACTCCCCTCAGTACTTGGTTGAATTTCACATGGTCAGATGTAAACACCACACACACTCACAGTAATCTCACCATTCACATATTCCTTGAAATTATTCAGTTCTCTAAGTATACACTCCGATGGTCTGCACAAGCAAACAGTTACCAAAACCCAAAAATATCCCCAAATTACACTGTCAGTATACTGGTTAACTAAACAGCTACTGAAGGCAATGTAAGCAGCATGTGCAGACATGCATTGACATTGAAGCACTTTCAACACAAAGGACTCCCCTGTAAACACAGGCACGCAAATGAAGCAGTGTGCCCAGTACACAGAAGCACTTACTATGATTTACTCAAACACATACAGCAGTCAGTCCCAGTAGACCGCAACAAATACACAATTCCCCCTATGCAGCTCCAGTTTGGCTGGTCAATTCATAACAATTGCACATATTCCTCAGTGGCAATTGGTGACTTCAAATAAAAGGTAGGCTGCAAGAGACACCTGAATGGGGTGATGCCAGCAAGACATGGTTGGGGTGAACATGACTGGGTGCAGCCATGATGCAGTGGGATCAACAAATCAGGCTTACCAAATTACATATATGAACCACACAATAGAACTGTCAATTAGTTGACTAAATCACATTTTAGCTAGTGAGTTGCTTAGGTTATGATACAACAGCAAACGTCTCTAGGTACATAACTGGTTCATAGATTCATAGGTAAGTACTAGGCTATCTGCCTATGGGCATTTATAAGCCTAGCCACAGATTGATGGCTTTCACCTCCTCATTAGATTAGTAACCTGGGCCTCTGTCAGCAGGGCTCCTGAAGTGATCCCAGGGTAGAACTTACGATTACCCATCCACTCATCAAGATTTCTCTTGAAGAGGGTCAGAGAAGAGCTCTGTCGAATATGGATTGGGATTCTATTCCAGAGTGAGGGGAGTCGCTGGGACAGGAATCTATCCCTCCAGCATGTCCCGTTTATTGTTGTACATAGGTTCAAGTCGCTAGAACGAGTGGTTCTGAGGGATCTCGTTTTTTTGAGGTGAAGCATGTCCATTAGTTCAGGGTTTGACATGGCCCTGTAGGTCAGGCATAGGTCACCTCTGAGCAAACGGTAAGCAACTGAGAAGAGCTGGAGCTTTTTTAGTCGTGCTTTATAGGGTAATTGTTTAAGGCCCTTAATCCTCTTAGTGAGGTACTTCTGTTGTCTTTCTAGTTGTTGCAGGTGTCTAGTGAGGTACATCCCAAATGGGGCATTGTACTCTATTATGGGCCTAATGAGTGAGGAGTACATCCCAAATGGGGCATTGTACTCTATTATGAGCCTAATGAGTGAGGAGTACAATCACCTCCTTGGATCTGGATGAGAAACCTTTTGTGATCAGGTGTGCGACGTAAAAGGATTTCCTGACCGTTTTGACTATGTGATTATCAAAGGAGAGCATGCTATCTATTTGGGTACCCAGGTCCCTAATTACTTCTTCTGTGCTTAGTGGATTCCCATCTAGGTGGTAGTTTGTAGGTACTTTGTTTTTCCCAAATGGGATTACTATGCATTTTTTGGCATTTAGCTTGAGGCCGTGACTTTGACACCAGGTGTTTGTCTCTGTGAGACCCTTTTGTAGGATGCCTGTGTCAGCTGGAGAGTCAATTATTGCACCCAATTTACAGTCATCTGCAAACTTGGTTAGCCACAGTCGCTCCACCTTTGCCTGTACTTCAGAGAAATATATACCGAACAGGAGGGGTCCCAGGACTGAGCCCTGTGGGACTCCGCTTGTGACTGGTTTAGAGTCAGACATGGCGCCTGCCAATCTTACCATGTGGGTTCTGTCTGAGAGCCAATTGGCAACCCATCTCGTGACATAGGGGTTGATATTTAAGCTGGTGAGTTTGTCTATGATTCCTGAATGTGGGATGGTGTTGAATGCCTTAGTGAGGTCCAGATATGCTGTGTGGACCACCTTCCCTTCATCTATGGCCTTGGTGACTGTTTCGAAGAAGTCGACCAAGTTCAGGAGGCAAGATCTGCCTTTAACAAAGCCGAACTGGGTGGGGTCCAGTGTCTGGAGGTTCCCAATGTTCCTGTTAATGAGCTCCATGATGATGCGTTCCATGGCTTTGCAGACCAAGCTAGTCAAGCTTATAGGGCGATAGTTCCCAGGGACAGTTGTGGCACCACCTTTGTGGAGTGGTACGAATGTTGCTGTACGCCATTCTTTGGTACATAGCCTGTAGAGAGGCTGAGTTTAAATAGTGATTTGAGATGGGGGGGGGGTTAGTTCATTTTGAAGTTCGTGTAAGACACAACCATCTGGTCCCATTGATGCTGTGTTTTTGGCCTTTGCAAGGGCTGTCTTTACTTGTGTGTCTGAGATATCTGGAGCGCCACATTCTTCTTGGATGGGTGCTAGCCCCTTTGGTGGAGGGGGGTGTGAAGTTTGCACTGAACTTGTCAGCCAGGATGTTGGCAAAGTCTGTTGGTTCAGTGTATTTATGGCCATTATGCACTAGCTCGGAGCATATCTGAGAGTTTGCCCCTAGACTCTTGACATAGTTAAAGAAGGCCTTGTGGTTATCCTTAGTCATTGGCTATTTTTCTTTTGAAGTTGGCCTTGGATGATTTAATGAGGGAGTGCAGTTTTTTACTGATGTTAATCAGAGATGCGTTCTTATTTTGGGATTTGTTCTATCTTGCAGGAGTTTCCTCCTTCTCTTGTAAAGTTTATTTATGGCCGGGGTCCACCAGACTGGCTTCCTCTTTTTTGAGGAGTTGGTCTTGGTTTTACTTGGGATGGCTCGGTCCATGCATTCTTGAAGGTGTTCATAGAATGCACTTGTAAAGGAGTCTGCCGATGGATCATCATTTTCCATTTGATTGGGAGCTTTGAAACTTCCCACCTCGGTCTTGAGGAGTGTGAAGTTGGCTTTAGAGAAGTTTTTTACCTTGATTTCCTTGATTGGGGGGGGGGGGAATTCGGGATGTGGATGTCCAGTGTGATTAGTTTGTGATCTGATCTTACCAATGACGAGTTTACCTCAGGTGTGGAACATAGGTTCCCCATGTTGGTGATGACCAGGTCCAGTATGTTGTCACCTCTTGTGGGAGTGGTGACCAGTTGTTCAAGGGTGTTTTGAGTTTATAAACTCAAGGAAGCATTGGGCTAGGGTGTGTGAGCTTGAGTAGCTTTCCCAGTCAATGTTTGGATAGTTGAAGTCACCCAGTAGCACGGTGTTGGGTAGAATCTTCATACTTTCTAATGTTCTCAGGAATGCTGCGTGAGGGTCCTTAGACAAGGTGGGAGATCTGTAGCAAGCTATAAATTGAACAGTCAATTTACCCGCTGTCAATTGCACTTGGATGGTCTCAGATTCCACGTGCTGTGCTACTAACCTGGAGGTGTGGGTGTTCTTGATGAATATGGACACACCCCCTCCTTTTGTGTTCCGGTCCTGGTTTTGGGACCTAAAGGTATGGTAGGAGTTATAGCCTGGTAGTGCTGGAGTGCTCTCTGGAGCCTTGAACCAGGTTTCTGTCACTGCATATACGTCGATTTCTCCATACTAAGGAGAGCCTTGAGTGCGTGCATTTTGAGGTTTAGACTTCTGGCGTTGAGCAGCATTACCCCCAGTTTTTGTTTATTATTGTTGTTTATGGAGGCGGGTTTGTCTTTTGAGCCTTGCCTAAAAAAGGCAGTATTCGGGCGGCAAGAGTCTTGGCCAGTATTCGAAAGCCCAGGGGCGACAAGTGCAAGCCATCTCTGGCTTGTCAAGCATGTCGTCCCAGGCTGACAAGTACTGGATCCCCTTTGAATGACACCAGTAGTTTAACCAATTGTTGAAACTGATCATTTTTTCTTCGTATGCTGGCATACTTTTGGGTGAGGGCAGGATGCTACTCAGAGTCATACCAGCCTGGGCTACATGGTCAGAGAGCTCCTCCATGTCTCTTTTCATGTAGTCCAGGGAGGTATGTCTCAGGTCATTTACGCCAACATGTACAATGATAGAGTCATATTTGTACTTGTGGAGTGACCTGAGTGCATGTTATGTGGCGGATTCTGGCACCAGACAGGTAGCTTACGATAACCTACTCCTTGTTCAGTCTAGTGAGTGGGACGTCTGTGTGCCTGATGATAGAATCACCGATTACTAGTGTGTTGTTTAGCCTTAGGGGCTGTTTTTGCTTGGCACACTGATGTTGTGATGTATGTGTGACCTGGTTTCTGTTGTGGGGTGGGGGTTGCTTGGGTGTATGCTTAGGAGGTCTCTGTTGTTTAGGCAGGTTCTTATTTAGTGCCTCTGAGTATGTTTTTGCTTGTTTCTGAGAGTTTTCTGGTGCAGCTATGGCTGGTCTATGTGAGTCTGGTAATGTGGTGCTAGTGTTGCCCTTCTCCTTGTGACTGGTTGATCCAGTCGTGGGTTGAGAGAGCTTAGCCTCTAGTTTGGCTGTATAGCTGCATCTCTCACATATGTTTGTGTTGGTTGGGAGGAGGAGGGGGTTGTCTGTGTACATGAGGCAATTGCAACATTGCCTTAGGATGCCCAGATTCACCAGCTGGACCGGAGAGCACACCTGAAGCTGTTCCTTGAACATGCCTGAAAAGATGGTTGGGACTGTATTACTGATTGGATGAGTACAAAAGAGCTTTATACTTCCTGAGTATAGAGCTGAAGTGCAAGCTGTAAGCTAGTGCTAGTTTTAGTAAGTGCCGGTCTTAAATTGCCTTATTTATAGTGCTGGGTTGAAGTGTTTCAAGTTTCAAGGGAAAAACTGAAAGGCAGACTTCGTGGAGCCTGGAATAGTTTAACTGCAGCTAAACAGCGCTGCGCAGTGCGCAAACCCACGCTAAGCTGTTTTTATACCAGGGAGATCAAAAAGGATAGAAATTAGCCCAAAATGGCCAATGAGCTACAAGTTGCTGGGCTGGGACCACTCCTACAGGGACAGATAGGCTGCTCAGACTTCCCTCTCTCACAGTGAACAAGGAAGCCACCTAATTATCCAAGTATGATATGGGCAACACAGGAACCTTTACCACAGTCCTGGATTCAGCAAAGACTGAAAACTGGACTAGACTAGTTCAAAAAGGCGGGAAACAAGGAATTTTTTTTTTTCAGAAACAACAGAAATGCAGACCTTTAATTACTTTAAATACACAGAGGAGGCTAGCGCACTTCAGTGTGTAGCCTGCAACTGTGTTACAGGTAACTTAAAATGCAAAAATGACAAACAGCAACTTTTTTCAAGTGCAACAAAGAAATAAGTACAGTAAGCAATGCAGATATCACTAGGGATCCACAGAAGCGCTGAAAAGCCGCGTTTTAGGCAGAATTAGTGCTTCCGGGAAACAGCAAGCAAAAACAATACTTAATCAAGTCCAAAGTGTTTCTTTTGTCTCTCGGCTGCTTGTAGAACCCTGCAGGGCACCATGAGGAGCCTGCTGAGCTGTATACAAGCGCAAAACTGTGCTAAGCGGTTTTTATACCAGGGAGATCAAAAAGGATAGAAACTAGCCAAAAATGGCCAATGAGCTACAAGTTGCTGGGCTTGGGACCACTCCTACAGGGACAGATAGGCTGCTCAGAGTTCCCTCTCTCGCAGTGAACAAGGAAGCCACCTAACTATCCAAGTATGATATGGGCAACACAGGAACCTTTACCTCAGTCCTGGATTCAGCAAAGCCTGAAAACTGGACTAGACTAGTACAGAAAGGCGGGAAAACAAGGAATTTTTTTGTGGGTTTTTTTTTTTTTAGAAATTAGAAACAGAAATGCAGAGCTTAAATTACTTTAAATACACACACTTGAGTGTGTAGCCTGCGACTGTGTTACAGGTAACTTAAATGCAAAAACTACAAACAGCAACTTTTTTCAAGTGAAACAAGGAAATAAATGCAGTAAGCAATGCAGATATCACTAGGGATCCACAGAAGTGCTGAAAAGCCGTGTTTTAGATGGAATTAGCGTTTCAGGGAAATAACAAACAAACAAAGCTAGATTCAGCAGGCCTGGATCTAGGCTATGCTACAGCAAACAAGGTGTACCAATTTCAGTAAGAAACAGTTCAAATATGCAGGCACTATAAGCCTTTAACCAGAAATTCCCAGCTCAGAAGGGCAGAGTCCAGCCTCTCCTCCCACAAGAGTGCAGACCACAAACCTTCTTAATGTAAAATAACTGGTCTGAAGCCCAAGTGCTTAAACTAAAAGGCTTAGAATGAGTTACACCAAGCAGTAATAAATACAATTGAGTACTTTTAAGATGACACAAAAGCAAAATAAAGCAGGAAGAAACACAAATACAGTAAAAGCAGATAAAAAGAACAATTTTTTTTTTTTTTGAGCGAGCAAATGAGATGGGCCCAGGAGGAGTATCCAAGTGCAAATTTACAAGAGGGGCGGGCAGTTTCAAAGCCACCAAGATTAACACCAAAACAAAAAGGGTGGGTGGGGACCTACTGAAAAAACAGAGTCACAACTTCCAGCTAGATATTGCTCAGTGCAACACAAATTAATTTAAATCATGTATTATTCGAAAAAAGTGCAGATAAAGATTTACTTAACTTCACTTATACGTTCAGTTGATTTTTGATCTTGACAACAGGAAACTAGGAGTACACATAAACAAATCAACATAAATTGTACTGTATCAGGTAATCTGTCAGTTTTGCAATGCCAAAGGATAAGCTAGCTGATTTAGATATTACTTGGTACTCCTTTACTGTATTAGTCACAAGTCAAGGTTGCTCCATTGCTTAAAGTACAACTGTTTTTGATAGACACTGGCAAGCGAGTAGTACAGTTGATTGTACCAAACTAAACATTAATCATACAGTGCACAACACTAAGAATGAGGGTCCTCTCAACTCAGTTGGTATCCACTTTGGCCCTTGCAGTATTAAACAGACAAGCAGCAATGTATATTCAGGTGATAGAAACATTTGTCAAATGTGTGCCAACTTGACTCGCATAAATAGACCGTTCATTTCATTTAGGTATTGGATATTTTGCTGCATAAGCTCTTACTACTGAGCAGACCAACCCTGATAGTTAGGAGTTTGATAGGTGGATGTGTCCAGGAAATTATCTTCCCCTAAAAAAGATAGTCCAGGTGGGGGGTGTTTGGACTAAAAGTAAATCTACTACTTGTAACCTGCATGAAGACAGGTGTGGGCCGTCACTTGCAAAGCTGGTGGTCGCACGGTGACACAGAATTGCTCTCCAATACAGACAGCAGTTAACGAGCCAATTATTGTGACAAAGTACTTTGCCTTTTTACTAAGGTGAAGGATTGTTCTTGGTGAAGGTTGAATACTCTCCAACACATTTTTTTATTTTATTTTATTTTTTAACCTTCCATGGAGACAGTTGAACTCCTTTCTGTGTTCATGCTTCTTCATGAGATACAGTGTAAGGTCAATCATCCAGTGTGGAAGAAGACTTGTTGACATTCATATTTAACATTAAGGGTCCTGAGGGCCATCCCGCACCGGTGCTATGAACACAAGATTGAGCATAAAATTCTCATTAACTATGATGGTGAATACCGTGTTGGTGTGTGTGTGACAACAGAATCTCATGTAACAAGATGTTTACCACTTGAGGCAAACCATTATGTCTCTGGGTGCTTCTTCTTACACCTGCAGTGACATCCCTAGAGTTGTATTGAGGTGTGTGTGTGTAGGTGAATCATCTAGTATGGGGTTAAATACTAGCACTGCACTAGATAGCTGAGGTCTTCTGTTTGGATCGCATGCCTGGAAGGCCTAGGGACAGTTCTTTTTGATAATCTTGGTCTTTAATTTACATTTGTATGTTACTATTCAGTCTCTGTTCATAGGTGTTTACTAAGCTAACGACCACAAGGGCCTTTTTAAGGCTAGGCATGCATCCCAAATCTCTGACAACTTTTGATACCTTTGATAAGTGTAAGCATGAGCCTGGGAGATGAAACATTTACAGGATACCTGTGTCCATTAAAGACACAGGTGCAAAACTAGGGATGAATGATGAATTTCTGTTTTCCCATCCAGTTGTCCAAGTTGCACTTAAATTGGATTAGGGAGGAACTCGACTTTACATGGATGGGGGTCCTGGTCCATAGACGAGGAGTCTCTGAGATACATACCTGTCTCTCCAGCAGGTCCTATTTATATCACAGGCAAGGTTTAATCTTTAGAACAGGTAATTCTGGTGCTGTTTGTTTTGTAGATATGCAGGAGGGCCATCAGAGTGGTATGACAATGCCCTGTATGCCAGGCATAGATCTCTGCTCAAAAGCCTGTAGGAGATGGAATACAGGGATAGGGCCTTGAGGCATTCTGCTTAGACTATTTCACTTACGTCCTGTATTCTTTTAGTGAGGAACTTCTGTGGTCATTCCAACTGTTGGATATGCCTGCATAGGTACATACCAAAGGGTCAGTGTGATAGGTCCTGTCTGTGAGCCAGTTGGCTATCCACTGGGTGACATATGAGTTTGTCAACAATGCCAGGTCACAGTAGGCAGTGTGAATGATTTTGCCTTTATCCATTGCATTGGTGATCTTCTCAAAGAAGTCCACCAGGTTGAGTAGGCATGATCTGCCCTTGATGAAACCAAACTTGGTTGGATCCAGTGTCTGGAGGTATACTATATCTCTGTTGATCATCCCCATGAGAATTCTTTCCATGGCTTTACATATAAGACTAGTGAGACTTATGGGTTTGTAGTTTCCAGGGTCTGTAGATGGCCCACCTCTGTGCAGAAGGATGACTGTTGCCTTTCTCCATTCATGAGGCACAAAGTCTGTTTGGAAGCTACAGTTAAAAAAATAATTCCAAAGGCCCTGATAGGTCATGTTTCATGCTATTTAGAAGACATCCTGGGATATTGTCTGGGCCCACTGATGCAGTGTTCTTGGTCTTAGAGACAGTATTAAGGACCTGTTCCATAGTTGATAGTAGGGGGAGTTATATTTGATATTTCCTGAGGGAAGGTTGAGGGGAAGAGAGGGGTAAAGCTGGAGCTGAATTTATGAGCCAGGAGGTTTGCTATATCTTCTGGCTCAGTATAGGTGGCTCCATTTACAATTAGCTTTGCACATACTTATATATTGCCTTTGAGGTTGCAGACATAGCTAAAGAATGCTTTGTGGTTGTCCTTGGCTTGGGAGGCCAAACGTATCTCAAATTTGGCTTTGGTAGACTTTATTCATCCTCTGAGTCATTTAGTTTGATGAACGTGTTTTTATCCTACTGGGTGCTGCACCTTCCAGTTTTAGCCATGATTTTCTTCCTCCTGTTATACATCCTATTGATTTTGTGATTCCAGCAGTGTGGCTTGTTTTTTGAGTTACTTCTGTACTTCTTCCTAGTGGGTACAGCTTCCTCTGTGCAGCTATTAACATGCTTGTACAGGGTTTCTGTGAACAGTTCTGCATAGGCAGCAGTGTTCTGAGGATTTATGGGGACTTGAAATGTTCCCAGTTACTCATTTAATAGCAGGAGGTTAGCCTTAGAATAGTTCCTGAATATTCCAGGTTTAACTGGGGGTCCTGGCTTTATTTTTACTTCAGAGGAGATCATTTTGTGGTCTGACCTTACCAGGGAAGGCTTTATAGTAGGGGTGTGCAATAGTTTCCCATATTAGTGAGGACCATATCCAATATGGCTGTACCCCTGGTTCGTGTATCGACTATCTGGTCTAGGGAGTTTGTGTTTACAAAATCAAGGAATCTCTGTGCATGCATGTTTGGTATCACATAGGATTCCCAGTTAATAGTTGGGTAATTAAAGTCACCCATGAATATGGTATTGGGTTGGATGGTTAGTGATTCTAATAAGTTTAAATACATGGTATGGGTTTCCTGGGTCATAGAGGGGGGCCTATAACTTGCAAGGAAGTGTTGGAGGATTTTATCTATGGTGATTTGAACATGGAGCAGCGCAAGAGCATTGTCCTGTTTGACTAGCCTTGAGGTATATTTATTTTTGATGTAAATAGATGCAGATGCCCTACGCTGACCGCCTTAAAAAACTCCAGCTATACTCTGTCGCATATTGTCTACTCAGAGGCGATCTCTGCTTAACATACAAGGCCATGTCAAACCCAGAGCTGTTGGACATGCTACACTTAAAGAAATCCCAATCCCTCAGAGCTACACGCTCCAGGGATCTAAACCTTGTCATCACAATAAACAAAACATGTTGGAGGGATAGGTTCCTGACCCAGAGACTCCCCAGACTCTGGAATAGATTGCCCATACATGTCAAGCAGAGTGCCTCTTTGGACCTCTTCAAGAGGAACCTTGACGATTGGATAGGAGAAAGGAAATTCACCCCAGGGATCACGTCAGTCGCCCTGCTAGACAGGGGTCCAGGAAAGTAAATAATGTGGGAAGAAATAGCCAGGGAATTGTTATGGCTAGGCATGTATAGGCCCTAGGGCTGATAGCCTAGTACCAACCTATGAACCTATGAGCCTGCACCTTTAGTCTCTGCCTGTAAAGTAACTGGACTAAATGTGTGGAAGGCATTATAACCTTGCACTGCTGGTGTGCTCTCCACGGCTTTAAACCATGTCTCAGTGACAAAACATACATCAGCATTCCCTAGGATAAAGAGAGCTTCTAGGGAGTGGAATTTTTTTGTTTAGACTCCTAGCGTTGAGCAGTAATACCTTTAGATTTTCTTGGTTTTGATTTGCTATGTTGGAAGTACTTTCAGTTTGGCATTGCCTAAAAAGGCACTATCAGGGAAGACAATGTTTTAGCAAATATTCAAAAGCCTAGAGGGGAGAGGTACAGACCATCCCCGGCAAAGTCACATCGTCTGTTGACCATCTCATTCCATGCTGACAAATATTCCACCCCCTTAGAATGACACCAGAAACTAAGCCAATTATTAAAGTTAATCATCTTTTGTTTGTATTGTGGCATCATCCTTTGAGAAGGGAAAATGCTGCTCAGTGCTAGGTTCATACCAGCCTGAGACACGCATTCCGAGATCTCCATGATGTCTCTCTTCATATAGTCCGTGGAGGTATGCCTCAGGTCATTTACTCCCAGACAGATTATGACTGAGTCATATTGGTAACTGTCCTCCAATGACCTGAGTGCATGTGTAATGTGATGGATCCTAGCCCCGATAAGCAACTGACCGTAACTTTCTCCTTACTCAAAAGTCTACCATACACAGAATAAAAACCCTATCCCTCTACACTGTTTCATACAGACTCCTCAGAGGTGACCTCTGTCTGGCATACAAGGCAATCTTGGACCCTGCCTTGATGGGACTGCTGCATATCTGCAAGTCAAGCTCCACTCAGGTAACCTGCACACGCGGCCTCAACCTGGTCTATGACATCAATAGGACTTGTTTGGCGGGACAGATTTGTGTCCCAGAGACTCCCCCATCTATGGAATAGACTCCCTCTCCACGTCAAGCAGAATACCTTTTTACCCCTTTTTTAAGTGCAACCTGGATAACAGGATGGGAAATAGAAAGTATATAGGTTCATAGGTAAGTACTAGGCTATCTGCACGAGGGCATGTGTAAGCCTAGCCAGAATGTGTTGACTTTCACCGCCCCCTTAGATTAGTTCCGTGTACCTCTGTCCAGCAGAGCCATTAGTTTCCTGTGCCTCTGTCCAGCGGAGCCACTGCAGTGATCCCCTGGGGTAAATTGTCTGTTTCCCATCCACTCGTCAAGGTTTTTCTTGAAGAGTGTTAGTGAGGGGCTCTGCCTAGTGTAAATTGGAATACTGTTCCAAAGCATGGGGAGTCTCTGGGACAGGAATCTATCCCTCCAGCAAATCCTATTTATCATTGTGGTGAGGTTTAGATCCCTAGAGCATGTAGCTCTCGGGCATTTGTTTTTTTTTTTTTTTTTTTTTTTTTAGGTGGAGCATGTCCAACAATTATGGGATTATGGGTTGGACATGGCCTTGTATGTCAGGCAGAGATCACCTCTGAGTAGGTGGTATGCAACCAAGTACAGCTGGAATTTCTTCAGTCGGGCTGCATAGGGCATCTGTTTAAGGCCAGTAATCCTGTTGGTGAGGTACTTCTGTGGTCTTTCCAGCTGTTGCAGGTGTCTTGTAAGGTACATCCCAAATGGGGCAATGTACTCTGATGGGTATGATGAGTAGAGGGGCACAATAACCTATTTTGTTCTAGATGCAAACCCTTTTGTGATTAGGTGGCCAACATAGAAGGATTTTGTAACCACCTTGGCAATATGATTATCAAAGGAGAAATTACTATCTACTTGGGCCCCCAGATCCCTTATTTCATGTTCTGTATTTAGGGGACTACCACGTATGTGGTAGTAAACAGGTACTTTGTTTTTTCCAAAGGGGATGACTATGCACTTTTTGGCATTTAGCTTGAGGCCATGATTTTGACACCAGGTATCTGTCTCAGTGAGACCCTTCTGGAGGATGTCTTTATCAGCTGGAGAGTCAATTATGGCCCCCAGTTTTCAGTAGTCTGCAGACTTGGTCAGCCATAGTCCTCCTGTGCCTGCCTGTACCTCTGAGAAGTATATACCAAACAGGAGGGGTCCCAGGACTGAGCCTTGGGGGACGCCACTTGTAACCGGTTTAGAGTCGGACCTAGAGCCTGCAACTCTCACCGTGTGGGTTCTATCAGTGAGCCAATTGGCAACCCATCTCGTGTTGTAGGGGTTTATGTTCAGGCTGGTGAGCTTGTCTATAATACCAGAATGGGGAATGGTGTCGAAAGCCTTTGCGAGTTCTAGGTAGACTGTGTGGACCTCCTTTCCCTTGTCTAAAGCTTTGGTAACTGTCTCAAAGAAGTTCACCAGGTTTAGGAGAAATGATCTGCCCTTAACAAAGCCAAACTGGGTAGGGTCCAATGTTTGGAGGCTGCCAATGTCTCTGTTAATGAGTTCCATGATGATGCACTCCCATAGCCTTGCAGACCAGGCTAGTCAGGCGTATAGGGCGATAGTTCCCTGGGTCCGTTGTGGCTCCACCTTTGTGGAGCAGGATAACTGCTGCTGTGTGCCACTCTATGGGTATGTAGCCTGTAGAGAGGCAAAGTTTGAACAGTGTGTTTAGGTGAGGGGTTAGTTCATTTTGGAGTTCGTGTAAGACACAGCCTGGGACACCATCTGGTCCCATTGAAGCTGTGTTTTTGGCTTTGGATAGGGCTGTTTTAACCTGTGTGCCAGTGATTGCCGGGCCCTACATTCTTCTGGTATGGTTATGGGCCCTTTAGGGGTGGGGGGGGTGAAGTTTGCATTAAACCTCTCTGCCAGAATGTTGGCAATATCAGTCGGTTCAGTGTATTTTGTGCCATTCTGCACTAACTCAGAGCAGATCTGAGAGTTTCCACTTAGGTTCTTGACATAGCTAAAGAACACTTTGTGGTTATCTTTGGAGTCCTTGGCAAGTTTTCTTTCGAAGCTATCCTTGGATGATTTTATGAGGGATCGTAGTTTCTTGCTGATACTGGTCAGGGATGTCTTTCCTTCTTGGGATTTTACTCTTCTGTACTAGTTTCCTCCTTCTATTGTATAGCTTGTTTATGGGAGGGGTCCACCAGACTGGTTTCCTTTTCTTGGAGGAGTGAGTCTTGGTTTTGCTTGGGGATAGCACAATCCATGCATTATTGCAGATGCTCATAGAGTGCATTTGTAAGGGATTCAGCAGCTTGGACAGCATTGTCCTTTAGCATGGGGGCTGTGAACCCTTCCACCTCGTTCTTAAGTAACGTGAAGTTTGCTTTTGAAAAGTTTTTCATGGTGGTTTCCTTGACTGGGGGAGGGGGCGGAATGAGGATATCCAGAATGATTAGTCTATGGTCTTATCTAACCAGCGAGGGGTTTACCTCCAGTGTAGAACACCGGTCGCCCATGTTAGTGATGACCAGATCCAATATGTTGTCACCTCTGGTGGGGGTGTTGACCAGCTGATCCAAGGCGTTTGAGTTTATAAATTCTAGGAAGTGTTGGGCAAGGGAGTTGGTACTTGAATAGTTCTCCCAGTTAATGTTTGGGTAATTGAAATCACCCAGTATTAGAGCATTTGTTAGAACCTTCATATTTTCCAGTGTTTCCAGAAATGCGGAATGGGAGTCCTGGGTCATGGTGGGTGATCTGTAGCAAGCTACAATTTAAATTGCAGTTTTGCCCATTGTTAGTTGCACATGGATGATCTCTGAGGCATTGTGCTGCGCCACTAACTTGGAGGTGGGGGTATCCTTGATGAATATGGATACACCCCCACCTTTTGTGTTTCGGTCCAGGTTCTGTAGCCGAAAAGTATGGTACGAGTTATAGCCTGGTAGTGCTGGGGTGCTCTCTGGAGCCTTAAACCAGATTTCTGTTACTGCACAGATAACTATGTTCTCCATACTGAGGAGTGCCTTGAGTGCATGCATTTTGAGGTTTAGACTTCTGGCATTGAGTAGCATTACCCTTGGTTTTTGGTTACTTGTGCTGTTTACGGTGGTGAGTTTGTCTTTTGAGCCTTGCCTAAAAAAAGGCACTATGGGGGTGGCAAAAGCCTTGGCCAGTATTCAAAAGCCTAAGGGTGACAGGCGCAAGCCATCTCTTGTGAAGCAATGTTGCTTATAGAGCATGTCATCCCAGGCAGACAGATACTGGATCCCCTTTGAATGACACCAGAAACTTAGCCAATTGTTGAAATTGATCATTTTTTCTTTATACTATGGCATCATTCTTGGTGAGGGCAGGATGCTACTCAGGGTCAGGGTCATACCGGCTAGGGCTACGTGATCAGAGAGCTCTTCCATGGCTCTTTTCATGTAGTCTAGGGAGGTATGTCTCAGATCATTCACACCAACATGGACAATGACAGAGTCGTATTTGTAGTTGTTCTGGAGTGACCTGAATGCTTGTGTTATGTGACGGATCCTGGCGCCCGATAGGCAGCTAACTGTAACCTTCTCCTTGTCCAGCCTAGTTAGTAGGACATCAGTGTGCCTGACTATAGAGTCGCCTATTACTAGTGTGTTTGGTATGTTATTTTGCCTTAAGGGCTGTGATTGCATGGCACACTGATTATGTGAAGTATGTGTTTCATGGTTTGTGATGGGGTGTGGAGGTTGCTTGGGTGTCTGCTTTGGAGGTCTTTGTTGCTTTTGCAGATTTTTATTTAGAGCCTCCGAGTATGTTTTTGTGTATTTATGTGTGTTATTTGCTGGTTTGTTTAGTTGGTCTATATGAGACTGGTGGTGTGTTGCAAGTATTTTCCTTCTCCTCTTGACTGTCAATTCCAGTCTTGGGTTGTGAGAGCTTTGCCTCCAGTTTCGCTGTATAATTGCATCTCTCACATATATTAGTGTTTGGTGGTAGGAGGAGAGGGTTGTCTGTGTACATGAGGCAGTTGTAACATTGCTTCAGAATGCCCAGATTCACCAGTTGGACTGGAGAGTACACCTGAAACTGCCCTTTGGACATGCCTGAATAGGTAAAGTGAGCTGTTTTACTGATTGGCTGGCAGGGACGAATAGAGAGCCTTGCCCTTCTGGACAGTATAGGGGGGGGTCTAGTGCTACGGTTAATTAGTGCTTGCTATGAGTTTTGAGCAAGTACTGGGCTGTGAAATGAATGGTTTGAGTGCTTAAGTTGAAAGTTTGTCTAGTTCCAAGGGAAAAATTGAACAGTAGACTTCATGGAGCCGGGAATAGTTTAACCCTAGCTACCTGGCTCGCAAATGCAGTTTTTATAGCAGGGAAATGAAAGAGATAGAAATTAGCCCAAAATGGCCAGTAAACTACTAACTTCTGGGCTGAAACCACTCCTCCAGGGACAGATAGGCAGCTCAAAGTTCCCCTCTCTCACAGGTGAACAGAGAAACTTCCTTCTATCCAAATAAGGTGTGGGTAATACAGAAACTTGTAACACAGCCCTGGATTCAGCAATAACCTGAAAACTGGACTATACTAGTTCAGAAAGGTGGGGAACGAGTATATATATATTTTTTTTTTTTCAGAAAATAAAGCAGATACAATAAATAAATAAAAACACTTTAAATGCACAGAAATGGCTATCACACTTTAGTGTGTAGCCTACAACAGTTAAACAGATTATTTAAACACAAAAATGATTTGGTTCAAGTGCAGGCAGCAAATAAGTACAATATGTAGCCGAAACAAGCTTTTTAAATCACAGAAATACTAAAAATTGGCATTTTAGGTGGAATTAGTTAGACAGCAAGAAAATGCAGAAAAATATACTTAATCACTCCAGTTTCTCTCTTGTCTCTCTGCTGCTGTAGAACTCTGCAGGACATCAGGCAGGCACTTGCTGAGCTGAATACAAGTGCAAAAAACACACAAATGTATTTTTTATAGCAGGGAAATGAAAGAGAGAAAAATTAGCCCAAAATGGCCAATAAACTACTAACTTCTGGGCTACAGCAAACAAGGCACACACATTTCAGAAAGAAACAGTTAAAATAAGCAGGCACAATAAGTCTTTAACCAGAAATTCCCAGCTCAGAAGGGGAGGATCTAGCCTCTCCTCCCACAAGAGTGCAGACCACAAACCTTCTTAATGTAAAATAACTGGCCTGAAGCCCAAGTGCTTAAACCAGAAATTAATGCATTTTTAGAATAACAGATGCTGAGTCTTTAATCAGCAATTCCCAACTTAGAAGGATGTAAGATTCCTGTCCTGCCACAACAGTGCAGTCCACAAATCTTCTTAATGTAAAACAACTGGTCTGAAGCCCAAGTGCTTAAACCAAAAGGCTTAGAATAACAGTTACAATTGAATCAGGCTACTACCAAGCAGTAATAACTGCAGCAGAATAATACAATTGAGTACTTTTCAGAAGCACAAGCAAAATAAGGTATAAAGTAGGAAGAAACACAATTACAGTTCAAGCAGATTAATAAAGTGCAAATGTTTTTTTTATATAACAATAGAAAACGAGCAGACTGATTTAAACAAATTACCCAATTAACCAGTAAAAAAACTCAAAACTGAGCCCTGTTCCAACGGTCTTCAATCGGACAAGTTCTAACCATGCACTCCTGCCACTAGGGTGCAGGGGAACCTTCTCCAAAAAAGATGGCCTGAAATAGTGCTCAGGTTATACAAACAAAGCTAGATTGAGCAGGCCTGAATCTAGTCTATGCTACAGCAGACAAAAGGTGCACCAATATCAGAAAAACAGTTCAAATAAGCAGGCACAGTAAGCCTTTGGCCAGAAATTCCCAGCTCAGAAGGGCAGAAACTAGCCTCTCCTCCCACAAGAGTGCAGACCACAAACCTTAATGTAAAATAACTGGCCTGGAGCCCAATTGCTTAACCAGAACTAATACACTTTTAGAATAACAGACACTGAGCCTTCAATCAGCAATTCCCAACTTAGAAGGATGTAAGCTACCTATCCTGCCACAACAGTGCAGACCACAAACCTTCTTAGTGTAAAACAACTGGTCTGAAGCCCAAGTGCTTTAATCAAAAGACTTAGCCTAATTAAATTGCAACTGTTATTCTATTACCAAGCAGTAATAAATGCAACAGAATAAACACAATTGAGTACTTTTAAGAAGAGACAAAAGCAAAATAAGGTAATAAAGTAGGAAGAAACACAACTACAGTAAAAGCAGGTAAAGTGCAAATTGTTTTTTTTTTTTTTTTTTTTTTTTTGTATAACAATGGAAAACAAGCAACTGATTTAAACAAATTACCCAATTAACCAGTAAAAAACTCAGAACTGAGCCCTGTTTCAGCAGTCTTCAATCAGACAAGTTCATGGCCTAAGTGGGTATGCCTACTCAGATGTTCTCTCTGTATTATGCAGGATGAGCTAATGAGACTAGACTAGGATAGAGCTGGGACAGGGCTGCACAGATAGGAATGGTAGGAGTGTCTGAAATCAAAATATGACCTCACTGTACTCTGCTGAGTGAGCAAATGAGATGGGCCCAGGAGGAGTGTTCAAACACAAATTTACAGGAGGGGCGGTAAATTCCAAAGCCACCAAGATTAATACCAAAACAAGAACAGGGAGGGTGGATAGGGAAAACTAACTGCAGACACAGAGAGAGCTCACAATTGGGATTCCACCCATGTCCCTGCTGGACAGGGGCATCGGGTGCTGATTTGTCTATACATGGGCTAAACTCTTGGCTAGGCTTACAAGGACCTTGGGGCCAATAGCCTAGTAACTTCCTATGATCCTATATTTAGCCTAGTGAGAGGGACATCAGTGTGTCCCACGATGGAGTCTCCAGTGACTAGAATGTTGGATTGCGTTGTGACTTGCCTTATGGGCTTAAAGGTAGAGGCTCCATGAGATGTAGCTCTTTGTTGATGTGGGTGTTGTTTTGAAAGAGTGCATTTGGGGCTGCTGAGGGTAGTTATATGTACTTCATCTAGGAGGTCTTTGTGGTTTAGGAAGGTTACATATAAGTGTCTTAGCATATGTGTGTCGATATGTATGCTTTGAATTGTGCGTGATGGGTGCAGCATGTGTATTACTGACAACGTTGTTGACATTAGGAATAGTTTTATGTGAGAGCTTTGCCTCCAGTGACATTGCATAAATACATCTCACACATACCATATCAGTTTGTTTGAGAATTAATTGGTTGTCAGTAAACATGAGGCAATTTCAACATTGCCTCAGGATGCCCATATCCACCAAGCTGGTAATAGAGACAGTAGGGAAGTTCATATCCATGGCAACCAACCTTTTTTTATTAATTAGACAATTGGAGGCATATCGATCACCATCAGGAGTATCTGGTTTGTAAGTATGTGGACAGTGCTTGTCACTGCAAACTAGTTCTCCTGTGTGCAACTATGTATAGGAGAAATTTCAGTTGTGCTTTTGCAGTAAAAATGTCACTCAAGGTGTCCTGAGTCTGTACAGAGCACTGCCAAACACTTGAGGGGAAACTAATACATAGACCTTGAAAATTGAAAGATGACGTATTTAGGCAGATATTCTGAAGTGAGAAACAAATCAAGCAGTACTTATTGAAAACAAGGAATTCGATTGTCAAGAATAATGAAAAGAGGGGATTTGCATGAATGGCTACTGCCTGTCTACTTCTAATGATGGTCTCACGTCAGCTTCACTCTGTTGGGATACAATGCTGCTTTGCTTCTTCTCTCACCAGAAGCCAAATGTTAGCACCAATCCCAAGAAGAGAAGCAGGCCACAGCCTGTTTGGTGATCCACAGTCTTGTACAAGATGATGCAAGAGTCTGTAGCTTGTAACCTTTTACTTGTAGATGCCTTGAATAGCAACCAGACCAGTCAGGAATGTTAAGCACAGACACTCACTGTCCAACCAGAAACCATCAGGATCAATGCACTCTGCTCCTTCACTCACCAGGACCAGAATATAAGCACAGCTTCCAAGCTGTCACCTATAAAGCAGTTGGTAGGCTTTCTGGTGATCAGCAGTCTCCAAGAAATAATGTCCCTGTACTCTTTCTCTCACCAGGAGAAAACAGAAGCACTAATCCTAAAGTAACTACTGAAATGCAGAGTGTGGGCTCTCCAATAACTGTTGGATGTTTAAAGGTAAGATAAAAAAATGGTTTATCCTAAACACTGCAGTTAGATATGAAAGTAGGTAATGTAAGATGTTACGTAGTCCAGTCTCGCCTACATTCTTACCCGTGGGTTCTGAGCCAAACCTCGGCTCTGACTTGGCCATACTCTAGCTCGTGGCTAAGAGGTATCCTATGCTGCACTGCTCCCTTTCCCCAGATCTCGTTTGCCGCTCGTTACGCTCAGACGTGGTCTCACTCTTGGCCATGGCTAAGTGTAACTTTTCTTCTACTCCAAAAGCTATTTTCATAGCTAGTCTCTGTTTTTGTTTGATGAAACTGTTTGTGTAACCTGTTCGTGGCTTTTTGTCTTATCCCGTTTGCGTTCCTTCCCATCTTATGGGTTAGGCCCGTTTAAGTTAGAGGACCTAGTCCTCTAATTGTGTGTGTGTCTCAGTTTCCCTGTGTGTACTTGTTCTGGTGGTTGCCCCGTCCCTTTGGGCTAGGGCCGTTTAACTTAGAGGACCTAGTCCTCCCTTGTTTTGTTTGTCAGGGCCGTTTAAGTTGGAGGTATTTTCCTCATTGTGTTTGTTGTTCTAATGAATGTTTAATTTAGAGGCATAGTTCCCGCATTTTTCTGTTGTTGGTGTCGGGTTTGTCTTCTGATATTGTGTGCTATGTCATACCAATATGTCTAAGGTTATAAAAGAACACAAGCTTTCGGGCTTCAAAAAATGTGATAATTGTGGATATGAAATGTCTATTACTGATGGGCACTTTGCGTGCATGTATTGCTTGGGGAGCTATCCACCTCCAAGAATCCTGTGTGTTCTGTCACGCTTTTAGCCCATGCAATTTTCAAGAGAGGAAGAACAAACTGATTCTGAAGGAATTACTGAAACCCTCCTTCGAAGAAGACTTGGAGAGGGCTTCCAGTTCTCCCTCTAAAACAGACAAGACTTCTAAATAAAAAAAAACGCTCTCCGTCAGTTTTATCAGAGCCACCAGAGAAAGTTGCCAAGTCTACTTTAGCTTCCTCAGCTACATTGGCTTCGGGCCGAAGGAAGTGGGTGACTTGACCAAGTCAGTATCAGCTCCCAGTCTCTCGGAGCCAGTGACGGAGATACTTGTTCAGAGCCGGTCTCCAGTTACTAGACCGGTTTCTCCTCCTCGTAGGTCTCCTTCTGTAGGGAGGGTCCAGATCTCCGACCTTATCCACTAGGTCCTCCAGGACTCTCTTGGATGATTACGTGGATAGAGTGGTACAGAGACTGCTCCAATCACTGGTGTTGGCCAAATTGTTTTCGGCACCAGCCCAATCGGCCCCGAAGCCAGTCACTCATCCATCCTCGTATGTTCCTCCTCCGAGCCTTTCTCGGCTTTTGGAGCCAGAGTTGTCGGTTCCATCTGATGCCTTTAGATCGGCTCCAGTAGCCCATCCTGGCATCTTGGTTCCGATCTCCGACTCCGACCCTGGGGTCCGAGGCTCATAGTTCCTTGGTCGGACCCGAGGGAGAGGTCTTGGTTCGATCATCTTCGGCTCCTAGCCTCCTGCTCGGTGCTTCAGCATGGGTGAGCTTGGGCCCTGCCTCTGCTTTGGACCTTATCCCTTCAGCCCCGAGGGCTTCCACGGTTGGTCATTCTTTGGAGCCGGGGGATCAGCTTCCGAGGCCATGTGGGGCGTGCTGGCCAGGTCCTCAGCTACGTCTGATGGCACCGACACTCTACCCCTTCCAGCACCAGTATCAGTTTCTTATCACCCTCTGTCCTTGGACAGCGGAGACCCAAGACCTCAGGATACCTCCATGAGTGGTCCCCAACTTTCTGACGTCTCCCCAGAGTGTTTGCCTGAGGAGCCCCCCAGAAAAAGTGTGTGCAAGAGGAAGCACATCGACTCCCAGGATGAGTCTATCACTTTGGACACCGACCTCAAGGAGTCAGAGGGGTCCCCCAAGTCGTCCTCTGAAGATATCTCTTTCTCAGATATCCTGGAGATCTTGAAGCAGAGAGGCGACTGGCCCTGCAAATCTCCCTCTGAGGAGGAGTCGGTGTTCCTGAAGGCCTTTGGGTCTCAACCTTCCGCCTCTTGGGTTTCTCCCTCGTTCGATAAACTCCTGGATCTTATTTGTCAAAGGGTGTGGGAAACCCCTAACACTGTGGAACCAGTCCCCAGGAGACCCAGCAAGTTTCTGTCCACCCCCACTGACAAGGAATTTCTCACAAAGGGCGTTCCAGTAGATGCCATGGTGGTGGCAGCGGCCACCAAGAAGGAACTGGCTGATACTTCATCTACCGTCCATCCCCCTAACAAGGAGTCTAGGACCATGGACCGGTATGGGAAGTGTATGTTTTCTTCAGTGGCCTTTACTCTGCAGTTGCTGAACAATTTGTCACATTTTACACGGCTCCAAAGAGATCTTCTAAAAGAGCTTGAAGAGTCTCTGCAGAGTAACGTTTCTGACGCAGTGGCTCAGAAGGTCAATGCCCAGATGTCTACCCTAAATACCATTACTAACTCCTCCATGAGGCTAAACTCGCATGCAGCCAATGAAAGCATGAACAAAACCCTGTCTGCCGTGGGAGTCTGTTTTCCCATGCCTTCTAGACCTTATCCCAAGGGCCAGAAAAGTGGAAAAATGTGGTTCAGAAAGCCGCAGAGGTTTTTTCAAGATGCACACAGTGATTCCCCCTCCAGAGGCAGGGGAGGGGGGGTGGAAACTCAGGTAGATGCCGCCCTAGAGGCAGAGGAGGCCCACATAACCAGGGGGACCACGATTCCTTTTGCGGCTCCCCCTACCAGCGCTCCTGATGGGAAGCCCGACTGCACTTCTCCAGAGCCAGTCGGGATTACATTTTGCTATACCCAGAAGCCTGGCAAGTCATCACCCAGGATAAGTGGGTATTAAAGATCATTTCCAGAGGATATCATATTCCCTTCTCTTCTCATCCCCCACCAACCAAGAGAATCCCAGATGGCCCCACCCAGTCAAAGGGATTCTGCAGCTTCAGAAGTTCAAAAGCTGCTAGCAAAAGGAGCCATCCAGCATGTCCCCTCAGACCAGCTCAGATTAGGGACTTACTCAAGATTCTTTTTGGTGCCAAAAAGAACAGGGGACCTGAGACCCATCTTGGATATCAGCTGCTTGAACTCCATATAAAAAAGTCCAAATTCCGAATGGTCACTTTACAGTCTATTCTCCCGTTGTTGGGGAAAGAAGTATGGATGTGCTCCATTGACCTCAAGGATGCTTACTACCATATAAAGATGGACAGGGCATCCAGAAGTCATTTACGCTTCCGGTTGGGAGCCAGTCATTTTCAGTTTCGCTCCCTGCCCTTTGGTCTCACCACAGCCCCCAGGGTGTTCACCAAATGTATGGCAGTGGTGACGGCTCACTTGAGACATCAGGGATTCCAAGTGTTTCCGTACCTGGACGACTGTTTCCTGTCTGCCACCACCAGGCATCTACTACTACAGACCAGGGATGACACCATTGTGCTGTGTCACTGATTGGGTATCACACTAAATGGGGAAAAGTCTGCCTTGTTGCCCTAACAGCATGTCACCTTTATAGGCGCCGAGTTAGACACCATGCTCATGAGGGCTTTCTTACCACAAGAAAGAATTCAGGCTTTGCAACAACAGGTCTACGTGTTGCTTCCATTGAAAAAGATAAAGGCAAAAATGGTTCTCAAATTGTTAGGGACAATGGCTGCCACAATTATGCTAGTCCCTCTTGCAAGACTACACATGAGGCTCCTTCAGTGGCTGCTCTTTGTCCAGTGGGTCCCTAGAACACCTTCCGCTTTCCCATCTTATTACGATTACAGACAAGTGCAAGCAGGATCTACGCTGGTGGCTTCAGACCAGCAATCTCAATGTGGGAAAGCCCTTTGTTCCTCCTCCTCCAGTTGCCACGGTGACCACAAATGCCTCCCAGATTGGGTGGGGGGGGGCATTATCTCAGCAGGACAGTCCAAGGCACGTGGCAAGAGCATGAGATACATTTGCATATCAATGTCTTGGAGATGAGAGCAGTGCTATTAGCGTTGCAAGCACTACAGAGCTTTCTTCCTCTCTGGATGATTGCAATCCACTCGGACATGTCGGTGGTATGGTACCTGAACAAACAGGGGGGAACCAAGTCGTACCCCCTTTGCAGAGAGGCTATTCGAGTGTGGCAGTGGGCTGTGACTTCCCAACATTTTCTTGTGGCAACGCACATTCCGGGGAAGTCCAACGTGATTGCTGATAGGTTGAGCAGAGTTATTCTGATGCCTCATGAGTGGTCCCTGAACAAGCAGGTTGCAGAGCAGATTTTCTGCAGATGGGGTCAGCCTTGCTGGAGCTTATTTGCCAGTCCTCTCAATACCAAGTGCAGCAGCTACTTCACCCTTATCCCCCCTCAGGGGGAAGACACCCAGGGACACTCTAGTTCACGATTGGCCCTCCGGCCTACTTTATACCCTCCCACCTGTTCCTCTGATAGCAAAGGTTATTCAGAAAGCACAATTCTTGGGAAGCAGAATGATTCTGATTGCTCCACACTGGCCTCGTCAAATTTCATTCCCCTTTCTCCATCCCCATCTCATGGACGACCCCTGGATTCTGGACCCACGGCCAGACCTATTGATTCATATGTCAGGGCAGTTCCATCCCTCTCTTCAGACCCTCCGGTTGACAGCTTGGCTTCTCCAGTTCCATCACTAGTCAGACTTCATCATTTTTCTGCGGAAGTAGTTCATATTCTGTCTTCTTCCCATAAGCCTTCGACTAGGAAGATTTATTCCAGTAAATGGAAAAGATTCTCCATCTGGTGTCATGAAAGGCAGATTGACCCTTACACTGCACCAATTTTATCAGTTCTGGAATTTCTCTCCATGCTTTTCAGTCAGGGGTCAGCTGCTGCAACCATTAAAGTTCAGTTAGCGGCTATCTCCACCTTTCATGTCGTTAATGAACCCATTCTAATGGTGCATAGACTTTGTAAGGCATTCTTAAAGGGCACTATGCTGCTTTGACCTCCAGTCTTTGATCCTGTAATGCCATGGGGCCTCAATTTTGTGCTACAGTGTCTCACTTCATCTCCCTTTGAGCCTGCAGCTACTTGTGACTTGAAATATTTGTCATGGAAGACTATCTTTTTGGTAGCCATCACTTCAGCTAGGCGAGTCTCTGAGCTCCAAGCTTCGTCAGTTAGACCTCCTTACTTGGTATTTCACAAGGATAGGGTTTCCCTCAGACCAAATCCTTCCTTTATGCCAAAGGTTGCTTCAGTTATTAACCTCAACCAGTCTATTGAGCTGCCTGTATTTTTCCCAGAATTTTCTAATAAGGCAGAATTTAAATTCCACCAGCTAGATGTTCATAGACAATTGCATTTCTATTTACATAGAACGAAAGATCTTAGGAAATCAGATCAGCTATTTGTCTCGTTTTCAGACAATAGACTTGAGTCTCCTGTTTCTAAAGTAACCCTATCCAGATGGATCTCTAGTTGTATTTCCTTCATTTATGCCTCAAGCGGTAAGGAATTACCTTTTAAGGTGAAGGCTCATTCTACACGATCGATGTCTACCTCTACGGCTTATCAGGCCAGGATGTCTATGGATAAAATTTGTGCTGCAGCTACATGGGCATCTCCTCACACCTTTATCAGTCACTACAAATTGGATTTGATATCCAGAGGCAGATCTTCTTTGGTTCCACAGTGCTCAGGAGTATTTTCCACTGAGCCGCCCAAGGTACAGGTGCTGGGGATGCTGTCCCACGAGTAAGAATGTAGGCGAGATTGGACTACATAACATCAAGAAGTTATGTACTCGCCATAACGTTCGGTGTATGTAGTCCATCTCGCCTCACATTCTTACTTGCCCTCCTGCCTTCCCCCTCCTGGAGGGCCTAGAGGTTAGTTCTGTTTTCAGTACTCTTTTTGTTATTGGGCTGATTTTTCCTCTCTATGTGTTGTGTGTGTGGGGTGTGATTGCCTGAGCTTGCAGCAAACAAGATCTGGGGAATGGGAGCAGTGCAGCATGAGATACCTCTTAGCCACGAGCCAATTGAAGACTTCGAGCTAGAGTATGACCAAGTTGGAGCCGAGGTGCGGCTCTGAACCCATGGGTAAGTATGTGAGGCGAGATGGACTACATACATCGAATGTTATGGTGAGTACACAACTTCTTGTTTTAGCTGTCTAAGTGGAGAGCCACCATTTTTAAAAGAGCAAGAGAGACTGAAAGGGGATGGGCACTTTTGTATTCTGGTACTGTGGGATACAGTGGGATGGTCAATAAATGTAAATAGTTGACTGGGAGCGATTTCACAAAATGATGATTTTGTGCTTACTCACACCAACCAGTGAAAAGAGAGCTGAAAGGAGATATATGGTCAAATGAACATAAGGGGCAGGCAACTTGAAAGACAATGGTGTTTAAGAACACAACAGCAATAGGCTTGGGAGGGTGAGAAAACTGACTCACAAGAGACTAAGCTGTGGTCTCTTTTCAAGTTTTAATATACAATTACAAGCAGAATATGAGTAAAACACAGTGTAAAGAAAACAAATCACATTATACAAAACTGAAAAAGGCAATAAAGTAATACAAAATACAAGAAGCAAACTAACCTTTCCCTCACAGCAAGCTGTGACAGTGTCTGGGTGAGCCTTTCCAATAAAGCTTTGAAATGTTTTATTTTACTCCTTAAGTAGAAGGTTTAGTTCCTAGCTCTACCCCCTCAGTTCACAGATGATTAACCTTAACTGACCTGTTCTAACTTTTGTGTGACTCCTTAAAACAGAGCTGTGATCTCTTTTCAAGTTTAGTATGCAATTACAGCAGAATACAAGTAAAACACACTATAAAGAAAACAAATCACAGTATACAAAATAGAAAAAGGCAACCAAGTAATACAAAATACAAGAAATCAAAAGCAAACTTACCTTTCTCTCACAGCAATCTGTGGCAGTGTCTGGATAGCCTTTCCAGTGAAGCCTAGCTGTGCTTGTTGTATAGACATGTGTCTAGACTGAACATGCCATTCTATTTCCTACAGACTGAGGTAGGCATATCTAGACTGACAGGTTGACAGTAAATGAGGCAGTTCCTACATTTCCTTAGTAAACCTCATGTTACCAAATGAGTTTGGAGAACATAAAAGCAGCTTGTAACCACACAAGGGGTTAAGATCCTTGTTAAGGCTACTAGCTATAATTCCTGTGTTACACAGGTTTTATTTCAGCTGCCCACATTTGCATACAGTGTTACATTGAATAAGTCACTTAAGAATTTCCCCTGTGATTGCCCTGAAAAGGGATTGTGCCCCCTGTGTACGTAACCATACACATTGGGAAACCACAGAAATTAGCATAAATGAGTAGCAGTGGGATGATAACCTGCAGTTTGGTGACTCCTAACAAAAAGTTAAGCACAGAGTAGCTTGCTTGCATGTCATATGGCACTATTACTACATCCTAGCACTACCTAATCATCTTTAGACTTTATCCCTCAAGACCCCTTGTTGACAACTAGCATTAAAGCATGTAATCTAACCCTATTGGGTGACTGTAATACAGGCTAGGAGAACATGAATATGCATTTTCCAAAAGTCCCCGTACTAGGTAGGTACTGGCATCTTCAGACATTGCAGCAATTATCCCATGTTTACTGATGGTCTTAATCCATACCAGCCACACCAAGGAAAAAATTATGGCCAGTTGCTTCTCTGGACCCAGCATCTGTCAAGTTACACATACAGTAAAGTCATTGTACCACAGGGGCCACTATGAATCTCTCTCAATCCATGAGGGTATTAATGACCTGAGACATACTTCCATGGATTACATGAAGGATCTGTGTGAATATGTGTTGCACACTGACATGTGGCTTGAACTATGCAGCAGTACATCATCACCAAGTGTGATCCCACAATGTGAACTAAAAATGATTGACGGTAACCATTTGCTTAGTTCCTGGTGTCATTCACGGGGGATTCAGTATCTATCAGTCTGGGATAAGATGGGCAACAGACCATGCTGCTTTGAAACAGATAATCTGCATATGTCCCCCATGAACTTCTCAACTTTGCCTAAAATGTTAACCACCCCATGGTGACTTTTTTAGGCACTGGTAAAGTGGCAACATGGCCAACATAAGCAAAAATAACCAATAGGATGCTAAAGGCATTATTGCACAATGCTAACAGCCTTAACAATAACCTCCGCATCTCACAAGCTCTTCTAATTCATGGAAATTATAGACTTTTGTACTATTACTGAGACACAGTTTAAAGCCGAAAAAAGTACTTCAGCAGTTAAATGCTGAAGAGCCTCCCACACATTTTGTCCATCAACTAGACACAGGACTGAAGCTGGAGGTGTCTCGATCGGCACTAACCGCAAGTACCCATCACTTCTGTTTAGGAGGTCAGCCACGTGCAAATCAACTTACAGGTAGTCCCTTAACACATTGTAGCAAGCCATAGTTCGACTTCTATGTCGCAAGAATCACAACTCTTATCTACAGCCACTGGAGGCACTCACGCCAACCAAACACTGTATTCATGGGAGATTAACTACACACTCAATAGACTGTGGAGCATACACTGCCACTAGTTTGAAGGCACTATGTTTCATGAAGTGTATTGACCTAAATGCCATTGTTAAGTAAATCCACACTTCAGAGGTTCAAACATACTTGACTTTGTTCACACCAGTATGGGAATGTGCTGCAAACTACATCCTATAAAACAGTTTTTCTTTCTTCAAACATATGTTATAAAGTATTTTGACAGTCAAATTTGCATTCCTTTATAATTAAGCAAACTATAACACAGCAAACATTCTATTACACCTATATTGCCATATTTCATAATTCGTAAGCACCATTCATAAATTATTCAATTTCTGCCTTCCATTTTAGAAACAAACCATATCTTAAATACACGATCACGTAGTGCATAGGCCATCATACATTACTCAACAGTTTTTCAAAATTCAATGCCCCACCGGAGAAAGAGTTCATGAGAGTGTATGCAGAATTAGTCAACCAACCAGAGTATAAACACACAAAGGGGTGCATACAGACTTCTGTACCTTCCATAATTAACCCCTAAACCCTGAATAATATCACACTGGTGGAATGCTATTCTTAACAAGGTGAGCAAAAGAGAAAATAAAAATCATGGACAAATTCTGAAAGAGCAACCATTATACTCAGAGCCCACAAATAAAACTAAATGGTTATGACATTGAGACAGCTTTTCAGCATACATACAATCGCAAGGTCTTCTACTGCTATGTAGAAACCATCAGCAGTAACACACAATAGTATGCAGAATTGATAGTGATTAGTACCACTTTCACTGGGCTGTGTGGCATGGTGAATCTGCTAGCTGACCACATCAGCTAAAACTTTACTCCCCACTTCGTCTTGTACCCCTTCCCAACTATAAGCAGGGAGCAGTTCATAGTGGATCTTATTACGAAGCAAAACACAGCCTCAGTCTGGACCAGCAACACAACAGGTTACCTGAGAAATAGTCCTAAACAAGAGCAATCCACACCACTGTAGTTACTTTTCAATGAGACCCTCAAAACAAGCAACATTCCAAATAAATGGAGGAGGTCAGCAGTGCTGCTATTATAAACTAATGCTGCTGAGCATGGGAAGACACAGAAACACCTAAATGGTGCTTTATGCACCTCATGAACCAGAACATTTACTCCCAGTTCTGGAGAACAGGATGAAAAACTCCATTTCCAGATAAAAGAGAAGAAGAAAAAAGGAGAGTCAGCAACTTTTAAATAAATGTGCATTGCTTTTCTTTTAAAGTTAATAATCATGCTACTAAATTGCAGCTAATATGCTAAATGCAGTTGACCAAATGTATAAACATGCTACACGTATTAAAAGATATTTTGTAGTATTGTTTTGGCAGCTATGTTTATTAAAACTGTTAGACTAGATAAGCACGGGTGTCTTAAAAATCATACTAAGGAAAATGAGAAGGAGAGGAATGAATATGTGCACTGTTTTTTTCTGCAGTGTGTACTTTACACTTGTCCTGAATACAAGTTTTGTTCATATCTGGGATTTTATTTGTACTAAAGACAGAAAAGCACGTGTAATTTAACACAAAGGTCACCTGGAGATAGATGCATTGTTTCTTTCTTTTTTTTTTTTTTTTAAACTCTTCAGGTTTTGTGTACTCCTCTTTTTAAGATGCTTCATAAAAAGGATTCTTCTGAGTTGTCTAGTTGTGTGCTGGTGGTCATATTTCACATCACCCAGGATGACAGTTAAAATAAACAAAAGACTTGTTTGTCTCTTTCGGCTTTTCCTGGTTAGGGGTCGCCACAGCAGAACTCCGGTCCACTAATGATTGGTAGTTGATTTTTACGTGCCGCGTTACCAGCCCTGACGCTTAACCTTCAATGAAGGTACGCCCATTCACGCATGTCTCCACGCAGAAGATGCTCTAGCTGTGAATTGAACTAGACAGCATCTTACTGTGAGGCGACAACACAAAAGACTATTCTGACAAAATAATATGAATGCAAATTAGAGATCAACATGAACAAGCAGAAAAGAGGAAAATCCCAGGATGCAAAAAACTCCCTTACCAGCCTGAGTAAGAAGCTGGGATCCCTCATAAAATCCTCCAAAGTTAGTTACGAAAATAAAATTGCCAAATATTCCAAAGACAACCACAAGGCATTCTAGAACTGTCAAGAATCTAAATGGCAATGCTCAGAGCTGCTCTGAGCTACAACAGAATGGCATTAAATATACGGATCCAAAGGATATTGCCAATATCCTGGCAGATCAATTCAGTGCCAACTTCACCCCCCTCACCCCCTAAATGGCCCATCTCAATATCGGAAGATTGCCAAATTCCAGTAAAAAACACACTCTCCAAAGCTAAGAATACAGCATCCATGGGACCAGTTGACATCCTGGGCTGTGTACTACATGAACTACAAAATGAACTGGCACCTCACCTAAGTGTCATGTTTAATCATAGCCTCACCTCAGGCTTCCTGTCCACTGAGTGGCGCACAGCTACAGTTATCCCACTCCACAAGGGGATCTACCTTGGATCCCGGGGAACTTCCACCCTATCAGTCTGACAAGCCTGATCTGCAAGGCCATGGAACGTATTATCATGGAACTTATAAACAAAGACATCGGTAACCTTCAAACACTGGACCCCAAAATGTTTGGGTTTGTGAAGGGCTGAGCTCATCTCCTCAACCTGATTGACTTCTTCAAATCAGTCTCCAGAGCCGTGGATGAGGGTAAGGCGGTCCACACAGCCTATCTGGACCTCGCCAAGGCCTTTGACACCATCACCCACTCTGGAATCATTGACTTACTAAGCTGGGCATTAATCCCTACGTCACTCGATGGGTTGCCAACTGGCTTACTGACCAAACCCACACTGTAAAAGAAGCAGACTCCAAATCCAGCTCCAGACAACTGGAGTACCTCAGGGTTCAGTCCTGGGACTGCTGTTGTTTGGCATCTACTTCTCTGAAGTACAGGCCAACACTAAGGGACTCTGGCTAACAAGGTTCGCAGATGACTGCAAACTGGGAGCCATTATTGAATCCCCAAATGATGTGGATACTCTACAAAAGAGCCTTACAGAAACAGATGCTTGATGCCAGAGCCATGGGCTCAAGCTCAATGCCAAAAAAATGTATAGTTATCCCCTTTGGGAAAAAACATGTACCCGTGAATTACCACATAGGTGGCAGTACAGTAAACACCGAAAGTGTGATAAGAGACTTGGGGGCACAGGTGGACAGTGGTCTCACCTTCGATAACTACATCGCCACAACAGTCAGGAAATCCTTCTGTGTGGCACACCTCATCACTAAGGGCTTTTCATCCAGAAAAAGGGAGGTCATTGTCCTACTGTACTCCTCCCTCATTAGACCCATTATAGAATACAACGCCCCGTTTGGTATGTACCTCTCAAGACATCTGCAACAACTGGAAAGGCCGCAGAAATACCTCACTAAAAGAATTACAGACCTAAAGCAGATGCCCTACTCTAACCTCCTTAAAAAACTCCAGGTATACTCTGTCAATTATCGTCTACTCAGAGGTGATCTCTGCTTAACATACAAGGCCATGTCAAACCCAGAGCTGTTGGACATGCTACATTTAAAGAAATCCCAATCCCTCAGAGCCACATGCTCCAAAGATCTAAACCTTGTCATCACAATAAACAAAACATGCTGGAGGGATAGGTTCCTGACCCAGAGACTCCCCAGACTCTGGAATAGACTGCCCATACATGTCAAGCAGAGTGCCTCTTTGACCCTCTTCAAAAGGAACCTTGACGATTGGATGGGAGAAAGGAAATTCACCCAAGGGATCACGTCAGTCACCCTGCTAGACGGGTCCAGGTAAGTAAATAGTGTGGGAAGAAATAGCCAGGGAATGGCTAGGCTTGTATAGGCCCTAGGGCCGATAGCCTAGTACCAACCTATGAAACAATAAACATTTTAGGAAATATACTTTAGAAATGTGTTGGCTTTCAGAATGATTCATATTACCTTTCATATAATCACCATAACTGAGTTTCCTGACCGAGACCTGGATTTCCTGACAAAGACCCTCATTTTCTGACCGTCAAGAATAATTTCTGACAGGTTCACTCGCTAGCTCTTAATGGCTTGTCAGTGTTAAAAATTTAGTTGTGATATTTTACATCTTGTACTAACAGATGTTAACCCTATCCTTACTAAAGATTCCTTTTCAGCTTTTTTTCGTAGTGAGCACAGTCAGCACCCTTCATTTTCATGCAGCAGCGTCCTTAGGTCAGCCAGTTCCCTAGGCAAAAGGGCTCCATGGCACCCCCCAGGTGCCCCCATCCTGGTCTACCTACACCAAATAAATACTGGAAAAGTGTCCCTGCTACAGCAGCACCCTAGGCAGCCGCCTAATTGGCCTATGCCTAAGGCCGGCTATGTGTTCATGTAGTTTTTTTAAAGCTTCCCCTGTCTGCTAGGAAGAAAGACTTTTTTCCTGTGTTAACATGTTGCAGTTCTTTTGGTGGCATAAAGTAGTTAAAAAGGGTACACACCCCTATTAAAATGCCATGTTTTTCTGATATTAAAAAATAACACCACAATAAATAATTTGAAAACTTTTTCCCACCTTTAATGTGACCTATAACCTGTACAATTCAATTGAAAAACAAACAAATCTGTTAGGGGAAAAATATAAAAAATAAAAAATGTAAAATAAGCTGGTTGCTTAAGTGTGCACACCCTTAAACTAATACTTTGTTGAAGCACTTTTGATTTAATTACAGCATTCAGTCTTCTTGAATAGGACTCTATCAGCATGGCACATCTTGACTTGGCAATATTTGCCCACTCTTCCTTGCAAAAACCCTCCAAATCTGTCAGATTGCGAGGGCATCTCTTGTGCAAAGACCTCTTCAGGTCACCCCACAGATTTTCTATTGGATTTAGGTCTGGGCTCTGGCTGGGCCATTCCAAAACTTTAATTTTGTTGTGGTGAAGCCATTCTTTTGTTGATTTGGATTTATGCTTGTGGTCATTGTTGTGTTGAAAGGTGAAATTCATCTTCAGCTTTCTAGCAGATGCCTGAACGTTTTGGGCTAAAAGTGACTGGTATTTGGAACTGTTCATAATTCCCTCCACCTTGACTAAAGCCCCAGTTCCAGCTGAAGAAAACCAACCCCAAATCATGATTCTGCCACCACCATGTTTCACCGTGGGGACGGTGTTCTTTTGGTGATGCGAAGTGTTGTTTTTGTCCAAACATACTGTTTGGAGTTATGGTCAAAAAGTTCAGCCTTGGTCTTATCAGACCATGACACATTTTCCCACCTGCTTTTGGGAGACTTGATGTATTGTTGTGCAAATTTTAGCCAGGCCTGGATGATTGTTGTCCTATCTAGTACACAACCAGTACTTGCCAGAAATTCCTGCAACTCCTTCAGTCTTACTGTAGGTCTCTTGGCAGCCTCCCTGACCAGTTTTCGTCTTGTCTTTTCATCAGTTTTGGAAGGACGTCCAGTTCTTTGCAGTGTCACTTTTGTCCCATATTTTCTTCACTTTTTGATGACTGTCTTCACTGTGTACCATGGTGTATCCAATGCTGTGGAAATTTGTTTGTACCCTTCTCCTGACTGATACCTTTCAGCAATAAGATCCCTTTGATGCTTTGTAAGGTCTCTGCAAACTATGGCTTTTGTTGTAGCAGGCAACTGAGTAAATGTCAGGAAAATCCTACTAGGACAGCTGAACTTTATTTGGGGTTAATCAGGTCTCTTTAATTGATGGAAGGTGTGTACCCAAGAAGACTGAATGCTGTAATTAAATAAAAAGGTGCTTCAACAAAGTATTAGTTTAAGGGTGTGCACACTTACACAACCAGCTTATTGTACTTTTTTATTTTTTATATCTTTTCCCCTAACAGATTTCTTTATCAATTGAGTTGTACAGGTTATAGGTCACATTAAAGGTGGGAAAAGTTTTGAAATGCTATATTGTGGTCTCATTTTTTATACCACAAAAACCTGGCATTTTAACAGGGGTGTGTACACTTTTTATATCACTGTACCTTTCTGTTATTTCTAAATATGGCTCAATGTCATTTTCTGTTAACTTTGGAACATTTCTGGAGTAGCAGTTATGTTGGTCAAGCCCGCTAATTGCTGCAGCCACCCCAACTTCTGGGTAGTCTCTACTTTAGAGACTTAATCAGTGCTTTTAATAACATCTCCATGGCTGTACATGTAGGAGAAAAATGAACAACAGCAGGAAAACCATACTCAAATTGTTAAGTCAGTGGTGTACACACCAAGTAACAGCAGCACACACATCACTGTCTACATAAACTCCCCAGGAAAACTAATTCAAACAGGATAATGATTTGTCAGCAGAGGACTAGTGAGGAGCTGTTTATTGGCAAGTGCCTGGTCAGACTGCTTCTGCACACACCATCAGTGTCAAGTCTTAAAACACTGGAGGTAATTTTTGTGTTTTTTAAAAAAAAGTTCATTGAATAATCAAATAAAATGATAGTCCCCTTCCTCAGTTAGTTTCCCAAAATATTAAACCATTTAGGGTACCTTATAAATAAAGCTCACAGCTTGTAGAGGTAACTCCTCAATGTAGTCCAGACGTGTACAGCCCTTGGCAGTAACAGGCTGTTAAATCAAATTTACAGCTGCAAGCCTTGATTAGGTCGTCTTTTCAGTTCCACAATGTTCTTCATCTGAACATCCCTTAGGCCACAGCTGTAGTCATGCTTCATGGACCATGTGACCTCAGGAACCATGAAACATATGGGGAGAGAGACGCTGAACCTACCCCATGTTAGACCTCTTATTCAAATAATGAATCTTGTCTTCTTCTTTGGACTATAGCCTTTTATACAGTACTGCTTGTCAGTTAGTTTTCTGTTAATTTTCCAATTCAATTTACCTTTCTCAAACTGTTGAGAATTTTACAGATAAGTCATACTTCATACGCATTTAAATGCATCTACTCCACACAAAATGTTACGATTGATATTTTTAATTTTTAAGAACGTATTTTTCATATTTTAAAGTGAATAGAGGACATGGTTATCTGAACACATTTAAAAAGTGGCATTCTCATCAGGTCCCAATGTAGTTTGGGACAGTACATAGGTTCATAGGTTGATACTAGGCTATCTGCCCTAGGGCATTTATAAGCCTAGCCAGAGTGTGTTTGGCTTTCGCCACCCTTTTAGATTAGTTGACTGTGCCTCTGTATAGTAGGTCACAGAAGATAGCCCTTTTAAGGTTAGTTTACTGTGCCTCTCTCTAGTAGGGACACAGAAGAGATCCCAGGGGTAAAC
The DNA here is from genome assembly GCF_019279795.1 of Protopterus annectens. NCBI lineage: Eukaryota > Metazoa > Chordata > Ceratodontiformes > Protopteridae > Protopterus > Protopterus annectens. The sequence continues at coordinate 438,672,829 of NC_056726.1, forward strand.
CTACAATCTCCCATCCACTCGTCAAGATTTCTCTTGAAGGGGGTCATTGAGGGGCTCTGCCTAACATGGATTGGGATTTTGTTCCAGAGTGAGGGGAGCCTCTGGGATATGAATCTGTCCCTCCAGCATGTCCTATTTATTTCTGTGTTTAGGTTTAAGTCCCTGGAGCGTGTAGCTCTAAGGGATTTGGATTTCCTGAGGTGGAGCATGTCCATTAATTCTGGTTTGGACATGGCTTTATACGTCAGGCACAGATCGCCTCTGAGTAGGTGGTAAGCAACTGAGTAGAGCTGGAGTTTCTTTAGCCTAACTGCTTAGGGCATCTGTTTGAGTCCCTTGATCCTCTTGGTGAGAGGTACTTTTCAGGTCTTTCCAGTTGCTGCAGGTGTCTGGTAAGGTACATCCCAAATGGGGCAATGTATTCAATTATGGGCCTGATGAGTAGAGGGGCACAATGACCTCTCTTGATCTAGATGTGAACCCTTTCGTGATAAGGTGGGCTATATAGAAGGTCTTTCTAACCACTTTGGCAATGTGATTGTCAAAGGAGAGATTGCTATCTACTTGGGTCTCCAAATCCCTAATTACTTCTTCCGTACTTAATGATTACCACCTATGTGGTAATTTGTGGGCACTTTGTTTTTCCCAAAGGGGATGACTATGCAATTTTTGGCATTTAGCTTTAGGCCATGGCTCTGGCACTAGTTATCCGTCTCTGTGAGAGCCTTTTGGAGGATGCTTGTGTCAGTGGGTGAGTCGATTATGGCACCCAGTTTGCAGTCATCTGCGAACTTGGTCAGCCATAGTCCTCCCGTGTTGGCCTGTACCTCAGAGAAATATATACCGAACAAGAGAGCTCCCAGGACTGAGCCTTGTGGGACGCCACTTGTAACTGGTTTAGAGTCTGACAATTGCACCTGCAATTCTGACCATGTGGGTTCTATCCCTGAGCCAGTTTGCAACCCATCTTGTGACATAGGGTTTGATATTTAAGCTGGTGAGCTTATTTATGATGCCCGAGTGGGGTATTGTGTCTAAGGCTTTTGCGAGGTCCAGGTAGGCTGTGTGGACTACCTTCCCTTCATCTATGGCATTGGTGACTGTTTCAAAGAAGTCGACCAGGTTCAAGAGGCAAGATCTGCCCTTAACAAAGCCGAATTGGGTAGGATCCAGTGTTTGGAGGTTCCCAATGTCTTTGTTTATGAGTTCCATGATGATACGCTCCATAGCTTTGCAGACCAGGCTAGTCAGGCTTATAGGGCGATAGTTTTCGGGGTCCGTTGTGGCACCACCTTTGTGAAGTGGGACCACTGTTGCTGTACACCATTCCTTGGGTACATATCCTGTAGTAAGGTTTAGATTGAACAATGACTTTATGTGAGAGTTCAGTTCTTCTTGGAGCTCATGTAAGACGCAGCCCACGACACCGTCCGGTCCCATTGATGCTGTGTTTTTTGCTTTGGAGAGGGCAGCTCTCACCTGTGCATCTGTGATGTCAGGGAGGCTACACTCTGTTGGGATAGACATTTGCTCTTTTGGGGGGGAGGGGGGAGAAGTTTGCACTGAACCTGTCTGCCAGGATGTTGGCAATGTCTGTGGGTTCAGTGTATTTTTTTTTCATTTTGCACTAACTCAGAGCATATTTGGGAGTTGCCACCCAGGTTCCTGACATAACTAAAGAAGGCTTTGTGATTATCTTTAGCGTCTTGTGCAATTTTTCTTTCGAAGATGGCCTTAGATAATTTTATGAGGGATTGTAGTTTCTTGCTAGTACTGATCAAAGATGCCTTCCCATTTTGGGATTTTGCTCTATCATGTAGTAGCTTCCTCCTTCTGTTGTATAACTTATTTATGGCTGGGGTCCACCAGGCAGGTCTCCTGCCTTTGGAAGAGTGAGTCTTGGTTTTATTTGGGATAGCACGATCCATACATTCTTGTAGGTGTCCATAGAATGCGTTTGTAAAGGATTCTGCGGTTTGGGCCATATTTTCCACTGGCCCGGGGGCTTTGTAGGATTCCACCTCGGTTTTGAGAAGTGTGAAGTTTGCTTTTGAGAAGTTCTTCACCGTGGTTTCCTTGGCTGGGGGTGGGGATGGGATATGGATGTCCAGTGAGATTAATTTATGGTCAGATCTTACCAATGAGGGGTATACCTCTGGTATGGAACATTGAGTCCCTATGTTGGTGATGATCAGGTCCAATATGTTTTCCCCTCTTGTGGGAGTGGTGACCAGTTGTTCCATAGCATTTGAGTTTATAAATTCTAGGAAGTGTTGGGCGAGGGTGTTGGGGCTTGAGTAGTGCTCCCAGTTTGTTTGGGTAGTTGAAGTCACCCAATATGATGGTGTTTGGAGAGACCTTCATATTCTCCAGTGTTCTCAGGAAAGCTGAGTGGGGTTCCTGAGTTTGGGAGGGTGGTCTGTAGCAGGCTACAAATTGAAAGGCAGTTTTGCCCACTGTTAGTTGCACATGGATGGTCTCCGATGCTTTGTGCAGAGCCACTAACCTGGAGGTGTGGGTATCTTTGATGAATATGGGTACTCCCTCTCCTTTTGCGGTTCGGTCCGAGTTTTGGGGCCAAAAAGCATGGTATGAGGTATAACCTGGTAGTGCTTGGGTGCTCTCGGGATCCCTGAACCAGGTTTCTGTTACTGTACAGATATCGATATTCTCCATACTGAGGAGATCCTAAAGTGCGTGCATCTTGAGGTTTAGACTTCTGGCGTTGAGCAGCATTACTCTTAGTTTCTTTTTCCTTGTGTTGTCTATGGAGGTGGGTTTGTCTTTTGAGCCTTGCCTAAAAAAGGCACTGTGGGAGTGGCAAGAGCCTTAGCCAATATTCGAAAGCCCAGGGGTGACAGGTGCAAGCCATCCCTAGCGAAGCAACGTGGCTTGTCGTGCATGTCATCCCAGGCTGACAGACACTGGATCCCCTTTGAATGACACCAATACTTTAGCCAGTTGTTAAAATTTTTAGTTATGTACTTACCATAACTTTAGATGTTTGGGATCCATCTCGCCTACATTCAATACTGATGGGATCGGAGCCGATCCCTCGGCTCCGACTCGGCACGCTATGCTATAGAGCGAGGCCTCTTATTGGCTGAGCTATTTCTTATCCCAGGATGCACCACCACTAATCCCCCAGATCTTGTTTGTCCGCATTCATGCACACATGCACAACTTGTTTATATAACATTGCTAGATGTTTCAAGATGAAACAACAGGATTCGGACCTTCTGATATCCTCTGATCTCCAAGGAAGGGGGAAGGAGGGTGGGTTATTAGGAATGTAGGCGAGATGGATCCCAAACATTTAAAGTTATGGTAAGTACATAACTAAAAGATGTTATGTGATCCTATCTCGCCTACATTCAATACTGATGGGACAGCGTCCCTAGCACCTAAATCCTGGGTGGCTCATTGGAAAACACTCCTGAGCACTGTGGAACCAAATGAAGCTTGTCCTCTAGAAGCCACATCCAATTTGTAGTGGGAAATGAAAGTGTGCGGGGAAGACCATGTAGCCGCAGCACAAATGTCACTAATGGCAAGCTTGGAATGAAATGCTATCGAAGTAGCCATAGCCCTTGTAGAATGAGCTTTGACAGAGGTGGTAAGCTCTTTGTTAGAATAAGAATAAGCTTGAGTAATGCAGTCCCTAATCCATTTGGCAATAGTGACCTTTGTGACGGCTTTGCCCAATTTATTGTCTGCAAAGGATACAAACAACTGATCTGTTTTCCTTGTTTGTTTGGTCCTATCTAAATAGAAACGCAACTGCCTGTGAACATCCAATGTGTGGAATATGAATTCCGCTTTGTTAGAATACTTCGGAAAGAAGACTGGAAGTTCTAATGATTGCTGTAGGCAGAAACTGGAACAGACTTTAGGGACAAAGGAAGGATTTGGCCTGAGAGATACTCTGTCTTTGTGAAAAATCAAGTACGGAGGTTTTACAGACAAAGCCTGAAGCTCTGAAACCCTTCTGGCAGAAGTAATCGCCACCAGAAAAGCAGTCTTCCACGATAAAAATTTTAAATCACATGTCGCTGCCGGTTCGAAGGGGGATGAAGTTAAGGCACGTAACACCACATCAAGATCCCATGGAGGAGCAGGATGGGAAATTGGAGGTCTTAAAAGCACAGCTCCTTTCAAGAAGGTCTTACATAATCTGTTGCTCATTAAAGGTGGGTTTATAGATTCGTGAAAATTGGAAATAGCTGCCAATTGAACCTTGATGGTAGAGACTGAAGAGCCTTGATAAAAAGAGAAGTAAGAAATTTCAGTGCTTCAGATACGGGAATAGTGATGGGATCCAGGCCCCGGAGTTGAGCCCAAATAGCAAATCTTTTCCATTTGTTAGAATACAATTTCTTTATAGCCGATTTGTGGGCCGAGGATAAGATGTGTACAACTTCTGGATTCAATGTATGACTCCTTACTATTGTTGGAAGAGGAGGAGCCAAGCCGTCAATTTTAAGGTGTGTAGGGACTGGTGGAATAGTCCCGATTGATGAACCAAAAGGTCTGGGATCTGGTCCAGGAACCATGGACCTTCCAGAGCATACTTCCGAAGATACGGGAACCATACTTGACGAGGCCAGTAAGGAGCAACTAAGATCATTCTGCTCCCCAAGACCGATGCCTTTTGGATCACCTTGGGAAGGAGGGGAACTGGGGGGGAAGGCATAAAGCAAGCCGGTGGGCCAAGGAAGGGCTAGAGCGTCCATGGGGCTCTTCCCCGGGGCCGGGATGAGGGAGAAGAACTTTTTGCACTTCGCGTTCAGTGGAGTCGCGAAGAGGTCGCAACATGGAACTCCCCATTTGCTGAATATCTGATCTGCCATTGTAATGTTCAGAGACCATTCGTGAGGAGAGAGGATGGTTCTGCTCAGTCTGTCGGCTATCACATTGGATTTGCCTGTGATATGAGTAGCCAGTAGAAAGCGTTTGGTCGACACTGCCCATTCCCAAACTCTCATGGCCTCTCTGCAAAGAGGATAGGATCTGGTCCCTCCCTGTTTGTTCAGATACCAGACAACTGACATGTTGTCTGAGTGAACGGCAATTACGCCCTGAGGGAGGTAATTGTGAAGGGCTTGAAGGGACAGAAGCACTGCCCTCATTTCTAGGATGTTGATATGAAGAAGGGTCTCCTCTGGATGCCATTTGCCTTGGACTGACCTGCCCAGGGAATGCCCCCCCACCCCATCTGGGAGGCGTCCGTGGTCAAAGTGGCCGAAGGAGGAGGTGGAACAAAGGGTCGTCCCTGATCCAAATTGGTGGGCACTAGCCACCAGTGAAGGTCTCGTTTGCATGTTTCCGTGATCCATATGGGATGACTGAGAGGGAGTTCCTGAAAGGACCACTGAGCTGAAAGAAGCCACTGGAGAATTCTCATGTGCAACCTCGCCAAGGGGACTAGAAGAACCGTGGCGGACATGGATCCCAACAGCTGCAGGACCATTCTGGCTGGGGCTTTGGGCCTGGGAAGTAAGGCTCGAACTTGAGTCTGTATGGTTTGTATTCTGTCTGTAGGTAGATAGACCCGCATTTGGTTTGAGTCTATCTCTACCCCTATGAATCTTATTCGTTGAGATGGCAGCAACACAGATTTTGGCCAGTTGAAGGTGATTCCAAGGGAATTGCCCAGTGATATGGTGGTTTGAAGGCTCCTCAGTAGTAGATGCTTGGAGGTGGCAGTTAGGAGCCAGTCGTCTAGATACGGAAACACCTGGAATCCTAGACTTCTCAGGTGAGCAGTCACGACTGCCAAACACTTGGTGAACACCCTGGGGGCTGTGGTGAGACCAAAGGGCAGCGCGCGGAATTGAAAATGACTGCCTCCTAGGCTGAAGCGCAGATGTCTCCTGGACGTTTGATGTACCATGATATGGTAATAAGCGTCCTTGAGATCTATGGAGCACATCCAAACAACTTTCTCCAGCAATGGAAGAATGGTTTGTAGGGTGACCATTCGGAACTTGGACTTTCTGACTGAACGGTTTAGAGTGCTGAGGTTCAGAATGGGCCTCAAGTCCCCGGTCTTTTTTGGCACCAAAAAGAATCTTGAGTAAGTTCCTAATCCGATCTGGTCTTCGGGGACCGGTTGGATGACTCCTTTTTGCAGCAGCTTTGAAACTTCTGAGGCTGCAGTATCCCGTTGACTGGGTGGTGGGTCCGGGATCCTTCTGGACTGGGATGGGGTGTGAGAGAAAGGGATGGTGTAACCTCCGGCGATAATTCGAAGCACCCATCGATCCTGAGTGATACCTTCCCAGGCCTTTAGGTGCTTCGAGAAACGACCCCCGACTGGCTCCGGAGCTGCACAGTCGGGCAATCCCTCAGGGACTGTGAAAAGCTGAAGAGCCACGAAAGGACTCGCAGTCTTCAGTGTTGCGAGGGCCTCTGCCGCCTCTGGGACGGCGTCTTCCGGAAGAATTTCCCCCTCCCCTGCCTCTGGAAGGGGGATCCTCCTGCTGAGAGGGGTAAGGCTTCTGAGATCTACGGAACCACATTTTCCCTCCTCTTTTAGCCTTGGGATAAGGCCGAAAGGGAGTGGAAAATCGTGCCCCTACGGCAGTCAGAGTCTTACCCTCCTGTTCGCAGCGGGTCAGTGTGTCCTTTACCTTGGGTCCAAACAGGGAGGACCCATCAAAGGGGGCGTCGGCAAAGGAAGACTTAAAGGCCTCCGCGAAATGACACAGGCGAAGCCAGGCTTGTCTCCGTAGAGCAATGCCTGTACCCGCCGCTCTACTCGCCCCTTCGGCCGCATAAGAAATGAGCCTCATGGACGAGTTTGAAATGGACGACAATGTATCCAGCTGAGAGCCAACCGTCTGGGCCAGCTCCTCAGGCAGGTTACCCAAGAGGGTATCGGAAAGTTCTTTAATCAGATCCCTCTGAAATCTAGTAAAGTGCGTAAGGTAGTTCAAGGACCTTAAGGTAAAGGCCGCTGAACTGAGGGTGCGCTTTCCATACCGATCCATGCTCCTAGACTCCTTATTAGGAGGATGGACGGACGTCGAAGCCTCTGCTACATCTTGCTGGGTAGCAGATGCCACCACCAAAGCATCAACAGCCACACCTTTAGTTAGAAACTCTTTTTCAGGGGGTGCCGAGAGAAATTTATTAGGACGAGCAGGCACCGGTTCCATAGAGTCTGGGTGTTCCCACGCCCTTCGACAGATCAAATCCAAGAGCTCGTCGAAGGGCGGAGACACCCAGGAGGCAGAGGGCTGAGCCCCGAAGGCCTTGAGGAACACCGTCTCATCAGCAGAAGGGGGTTTGGACTGCCAGCCGCCTCATTGTTTCAGGGCTTCCAGGATGTCTGCAAAGGAGACATCATCCGAGGACGACTTAGGGGACCCCTCTGCATCATCGAGATCAGGGTCTGATGTAAGAGACTCATCAGGGGAGTCAACGTGCTTCCTCTTGCACAATCTCTTCCTGGGGGGTTCTTCCGAAGAGGCTTCAGAAGGACCTCCAGGAGGGGGGGAAACCCCAGTGGGGGTAACCTCAGGCCCCGGGGCTCCGCTGTCTAAAGACAGGGGGACTGCCAAAGACCCAGTCTCGGTATGTAGGGAAGGAGCTGGGGAGACCGTGGAGGTAGCCAAAGAAGATTTGGCTAACGCACTCCTCATAGCCCTGAAGGCGGGACCACCAGAATCCTGGGAGGGTCCCACATCCGTGGCCACAACAGTAGACGGTACTCCCGCTGCCGACACACCAAGAGGGAGACTTGGGACCGAAAACATCAATCCCGAAGCATCCCCCCCGGGGCCGACGGAAGAAGTCCGTGTACTGAACTCCGGCCCAAGAGCCGGAGTTGGAGTAAGGGTCGGGCCCGACCCTAGAACCTCCACCGGTTCCACCAGCACCGGCTCCAACGGTGCCGAGGCTGTTGGAGGAGGAACCATAGTAGAGAGGTGGACCATCGGCTCCGAAGCCGAATGGCCCGGAGCCGAAACTAGCTTTTGGAACACCGGAGACTGGAAAAGTCTTAGGAGCACCCTGTCGATGTCCGAATCAGACATCTTGGATGACCTGGTGGATACCGATCGGGTCCGAACCGATTTCTCCATCGGCTCCAAAGGACTAGGGGACCGGCTCCGAATGGATTCTACCACTATCGGCTCCGAGAGAGACCTCGAGGCAACTTCCCTCGGTGCCGATAAGGACTTCGGCTCCGAAGGAAAAGAGTCTGAGCCGGTAACCCTCATCGTCTCCAATATCAGTGGAGCCGATGAAGGTGACCCGCCTCTCGATGCCCCAGACCTCGGCTCCGAAACCAGAGGGGTCGAGGCAGGAGGCATCAAGGCAGACCGTTCCGCCCTCGGCTCCAAAGTCCATGGAGCCGATGGAGAAGACTGCCTAGGTTTCTTGGCAGTCGGTTCCAACAGGCTGGTCGGAGCCGATGCTTTCTTCTTTTTTGAAGGAGAGGGAGACGAAGATAAAGCCTCCTCGAAGGAAGGCTTGATTAATCCTTTAAGGATTAATTTGTTCTTCCTCTCCTGGAGGACTCTTGATGAGAAAGCGTGACACACGCTACATGATTCTTGTAGGTGCTTGGCGCCTAAACAGTAAACGCACGAGGAGTGGTCATCCGTTATGGACATCTTAAATCCACACCTCGTGCATTTTTTAAACCCGGAGGGTTTGTGCTCTTTTGACATGGCCAAAATAGCCAAAACACAGTTGTCTGCAAGCAAAAAGAAAAGTTTTGTTAGAGTATATATATATATTTTTTTTTTTAAAATACAAGTACAGACACAAAAAATATTACACAGAAAAGAGAGAGAGAGAGAGTTAAGACCCTCTAACTTAAACGGGTACTTGACCCACAAACAAAAAGCTAAGATAGTAAAATCAACAGGGGAAGGCCCCTCTAACTAAAACGGGAAACCTTCCCTTTGCGAAAAACACAAATTCTCAACAGGAATATCAATACACACTCAAAACACAAGTAATAGCTGTTAAAACAGCTTTTGGGTTCAAAATCAGCAAATTTCTGACAGAAAAAGCCTAAATAAATTAGTACTTAGCCCAGCCAAGTTGAGACCACGTCTAAGCTTGTAAGCGGCAAACGAGATCTGGGGGATTAGTGGTGGTGCATCCTGGGATAAGAAACAGCTCAGCCAATAAGAGGCCTCGCTCTATAGCATAGCGTGCCGAGTCGGAGCCGAGGGATCGGCTCCGATCCCATCAGTATTGAATGTAAACGAGATAGGATCACATAACATCTGATCATTTTGTCTTTATACTGTGGCATCATTCTTGGTGAGGGTAAGATGCTACTCAAGGTCAGGGTCATACCGGCCTGGGCTACATGATCAGAGAGTTCCTCTGTCTCTTTTCATGCAGTCCAGGGAGGTACGTCTCAGGTCATTCACACCAGCATGGACAATGACTGAGTCATATTTGTACTTGCTTTGGAGTGACCTGAGTGCTTGTGTTATGTGGTGGATCCTGGCACCCGACAGGCAGCTTACAGTGACCTTCTCCTTGTTCACCCTGGTGAGTGGGACGTCAGTGTGTCTGACAATAGTCCCCTATTACAAGTGTATTAGGTGTGGTGTTTAGCCTTAAGGGCTGTGACTGTATGGCACACTGACTTTGTGAACTATGTGATACGTGGGTATTGTTGTGGGGTAGCGGTTGCTTGGATATCTGCTTTGGAGGTCTCTGCTGCTTGGGAGGATTTTTATTTAGAGCCTCCGAGTATGTTTTTGTGTGTTTGTGTTTGGTTTGCTGTTGCGATAGGTCTATGTGAGACTGGATTTGTGGTGTGTGTGGTTACCTTCTCCTCCTGACTGACTGCGCCAGTACTGGGTTGAGAGAGTTCAGCCTCCAGTTTGGCTGTATAGTTGCATCTCTCACATATATTTGAGCTTGTTGGGAGGAGGAGAGGGTGGTCTGTGTACATAAGGCAGTTGTAACATTGCCTCAAGATTCCCAGATTCACCAGCTGGACTGGAGAGTAAACCCGAAACTGACTTTTTTGGACATGCCAGAATAGTATAAGGAACTACTTTTTGACTGATCAATAAGGAGCCAAGTACTTAAAGGGAGTACAAGAGGGTGTAGTGCTTTAGTTTATCAGTGCTTACTTATAAGATTACTTATACAAGCAACTGCAGGGCTTTAGAATGAAAATAGAGTGCTTACTTTGAGATTTAGAACAGTTCTAAGGGAAAAACTGAAGAGCAGACTTTGTGGAGCCGGGAATAGTTTCAACCTGTTTAAGCGGTACTGTCCGATGCTGCTGTATTCGCAAAATCGTGCAAAACTGCACAGATGCAGGTTTTAAAGCAGGGAAACTGAGAGAGATGGGAATTGACCCAAAACTGCCAATAAGCTACTAGTTTCAGGGCTGAGACCACTCCTCCAGAGACAGATAGGCTGCTCAAAACTCCCCACTCTCACTGGTGAACAGAGAAGCTTCCTCCTATCCAAGTAAGGATATGGGCAACACAGGAAACTATACCACAGTCCGGAATTCAGCAAAACCTGAAATCTGGACTAATCTATTTCAGCAAAGGCAGGAAAAGAGAATTTTTTTTTTTTTTTTAGGAAACAGCAGAAAACACTGTAAATGCTATAAACAGGCTAGCGCACTTTAGTGTGTAGCCTACAACAGTTATACAATACAAAAACAACTTAAATTGATACAAAACAAGTAAAACGCAGAAGGCAAATGCAATTTAAACTTTTTAAAGCACATATCACTTAGAAATTCACTTTTTAGGCAGGAAAAGGCAGTCGGAGCAAAAAAACAGAGAAAAAAAAACTTAAATCTCCATTGTTAACCATAAGACATTTATTAGAGAGATGAATGCATTTTGCTCCACTTTGTTCAGAGTTAAGTTTCTGCAGTATTGTCAGTGAGTAATTCTTTCAATTTACACATTCTGGGGGCAGAGTTGCAAATTTGTATCCCACAACTTGACTTTCAGTTATTGGACATAAAGTACCCCAGTCGTTAAATTATTACTGAATAAATGACACCAGTATCTGATCTTGGTTTCCACAAGAGTATTTTAATTTTTATGTAGCATTTTCGCATGTGGGATGGTCTTGAGTTCATTACACATACCAGAGCTGTACGTTTATTTTACTAATAGGTTAACCTGTTCTATGTAATTCATCATAGTGGTACAGTTTGAAACTAGGTGTTTGTAAGAGTAGTGAAATAAACCCAGTGACTTCTAGGCATGAACAGTTCTGTTTCACTTATTATTCAAGTTTTCCCAGAGTATCAGTTTCCATAAAATATACTAGCCATCCACATTTCTCATGCTTTCTGCTTGACTGTAATACAGAATTTGTCATTTGTTTTCTATAACTGATAAGTTAGAACAAGAAAATGTAATCATCTTTTTTGCTACATGCTACTACTGTTCAGTCCTGACAACTGGTTTATTTTATTTGTATTTGTTAACCAGGGTAGTGCTGTGCTCTATGACTACTGTTCAGTCCTGACAACTGGTTTATTTTATTTGTATATGTTAACCAGGGTAGTCTTCCGATCTGTATGGACCTTTTTCATACTCAGCCCAGTAGAACTGTCTTAAGTGACTTGCTCAGAATCAGAGTTAGGTTTTGGAGGCTGAGGGAATCAAACCCTGGACCACAAGAAACCACTTGTTAACATACCTTTACTCCTGTCTATCAACAGCGAGATAGATGACTAAACTGTATACCTGCTTCTGTAGCCTGGGTGGTGGTTTTCAAAGTTCAAAAAAGACCAGTTTACTTATTCTGTTCACAATTAACAGATTTGATTTATCTGGCTTTCTGTAACCAGTTCGTGAAAACAAGTATGTTATAACCACCTCAAAAATATAATTGTATATGCAGACCTATGATTATCAAAACAAAATAATTTTAGAACCCACCATTAGCACTAAACAGCCTAAATTGGTCAGAACTACCTTGTCAACTAACATACACATCTTCCTGCCACCTATAAAATTATCCAGAATCCATCTGCTTGTCTAGCACACCATCCAGTGACCAAAAACTCTGATCTGTCCACAAACCTATCAAATCTGCTGGGGATCGTCTGTACTTCATACCATGTTGCTAAGGCCTGAAACTCCTATCTCTATCCATCAAGTCAGTACCCTCCCTCCCTCCATCCTTCAAAACTATTCTGAAAGACTTGCTAGCCAAAAAGCTGGCTCTGTTCTTGCTCAGCACTATCTGTAGTCTGGCTAAAATTTCTCAACTATTAAATCATTGTCATATAACTTGTATCTGTTCTTAACCAATATTTTGATATTATGTAAAATCTGGTATAGTTATTTAAACTGTATTTATTTTTGTATTATTTTTATTTTTAAAATGTTTTGTAATACTTTGGAGATTTTCTCCCAGGGTGTCAGCTGAAAATGAGCTCTTACCCAGTCGGACCGTCCCAGTTATCAAATGTAAATAAATAATTCAAGTATTCAAGTATGTGAGTAGACCTATGATCATTAAAAGATAATTGAAGTAAGTGGGTTGTAGTGGTGCAGTGGTTAGAATTGTCACCTCACACCAAGAGGTTCTCCGGTTCAATTCTTGGCTGGGGAGTCTTCTGTATGGAGTTTTCATGTCCTCCCTATGTTTGTGTGGGTTTCCTTCAGATGCTCTGGTTTCCTCCTACATTCCCAAGACATGCTGTAAATTCTAACTCGGCCCTAGATGTGTGTGTGTATGTGTGTGTGTGCCTTCTGAGGAAGGTTGGGTGCTGGGCTAGCAACTTGGCACTGTAAAAACTCTACTGCCACTTGTTCTGCAGACCGATGATCTGCTATGGCAACCCTTAACAGGAGCAGCCGAAAGGAGAAGTAGTAAGTGGGTTGTATATATCTGATAATATAGTGATGTTGCATAAATGAAGATGCACCCCTCACCGGGCTGGATAAGGAGAAAGTCAGTGTCAGTTGTTTAATTGCTAGAATCTGACATATCACCCTTGCAATCAAGTCTCTCAACAACAGGTACTGTTATAACTCTGTCGTAGTCCATGTTGGCGTGAATGGCTTGAGATGTACCTCCCTGGAGTATATGAAGAGAGACCTGATAAAGCTCGCTGAATATGTATTCCAGGTAGGTATGTTCCTAGCCTTAAGCAGCATTCAACCGTCACCCAGAATGATGCCTCAATACAAACAGAAAATGATTGACTTTAACAATTGGCTTAGTTTCTGGTGTCATTCTAACGGGATCCAGTACCTGACAGCCTGGGAAGACTTGACAAACCACGATGCTTTGCCAGAGATGGCCTGCATCTGTCTTCCTTGGACTTCAGGCTCCTGGCAAAAACTCTGGCTCTCCCCATAGTGCCTTTTTTTAGGCAATGCCATGAGGTCAAAACTACCAACATGAACATTTCATCAAAATGCAAATTAAAGGTTATGCTACTAAACACTAGGAGTCTAAACATGAAACTGCAATGCTACTAAACACTAGGAGTCTAAACATGAAACTGCACTCATTGCAAGCATTCTTAACCCTGGAAGATGCTAACATTTGTGCAGTCACAGAAACCCCAAAACGTGGGCAGCAAGTTAAAAGGAGGTGGAGTTGCAATATATATGGTCTATATTACATCGTCGAACTTCAAAAAGTTTGAACGATGTAATATAGAACCTAAATGTCCGAAACATTAAAATAGCGAAAAGAAAGAACAGCAATCCCCCCCCCCCCGGAAAAAAATTGCTGTTCCCTAACACACAAAAAAAAAAAAAAAAATACCTCCAACCTAAAATTAACTTAAAGTCACCTCCCACATGGGGGGCTGTGCCCCCACACCCCCCTACTTAAATATACCAATTCCGAGATCGCACCACAGTGGAGGAAATAGCAAAGCCCCGAAAATGGCCCACCGATTTTTTTCTCCCTGGAAAAAAAAAATCTATGTGCCATGGCTATATATATATATATATATATATATATATATATATATATATATATATATATATATATATATATATATATATAGACATACACACTTCCAGGCTGGTCAAACAGTATGATGCCCAGGAGACATTCCAGGTGCAGTTAACCATTGACAAGACACCTATTCAAATCATAGCTATCTACAGGCCCCCAACTTTGACTCAAGATGCCCACTCCACCTATCTGGACCTCTTCAAATCTATCAAACTTCAACCCTTTACCCTGATCCTGGGCAACTTTAACTATCCAACCATAGATTAGAAGAACTACTCATGCCAAAACAAAAATGCCCAGAGATTCCTTGATTTCATCAATGCAAATGCATTGGACCAGCTGGTCGACACCTCCTCAAGAGGTGAAAATATCTTAGACTTGGTATTAACCAACATGAGTAACCACTGCAGCATCCCTACAGTATCATCCTCCCTGGTAAGATCTGACCACAAAGCAAGCCCCCCCCCCCAGCTAGGGTCAAACATAAAAACTTCTCCAAAGCTGATTAAAACCTCCTGATGTACGGTATAAACAGCTTCACAGCCCCCTCCATAGGAACTGGCACATATGTCCAAACCTACCCCAAAATACTATACGAGCATTTATATAGCTGCATGGAATCAGGAATACCCGACTGGACAAAATCTTCAAGGAAGAGTAAACCTGTCTGGTGGACATCTGCAATAAATAAACTCTATAACAAATGAAAAAAAATTGCTGTCCAGGACCAAGAATGAACAGGTGCCAAGTTGGAAGCAATCTCTCCTTAGCCTGAACAAGCAAATAAGAGCACTAGAGAAATCCTCCAAAGCAAACTTCAAGTCCAAAAGGGCCGCATCTACTAAAGACAATCATAAGGAGTTCTTCACATATGTCTGCAATCTCAAAGGAAGCACCCTGATCTGCTCAGAACAAATGCTGTAGATATAGCCAACCTGTAGGCAGACAGGTTCAGTGAAAACTTCACCCCTCTGTCCCCTCATCAGTAAATCAGGACATCCCCAACACCTGCCCCCCCTTATCTCTAGGGAGCAAGTCATCACTGCCCTCTCAAAGACAAAAAATACAGCATTCATGGGTCCCGATAACATCCCAAGCTGCATCCTACATGAACTCAGTCAGGAACTTGAAGCACCATTAGGCACCCTATTCAACCAAATCCTGAGTACCAGCTTCATCCCAGCCGAGTGGAGGACAGCCACTGTCATCCCTTTGCACAAAGGTGGAGCGTCCACCGATCCATGAAATTATAGACTCATCAGCCTAACTAGCTTGATCTGCAAGGCCATGGAGCGGATTATCATGGACCTCAGTAACACGCAGACACTCAGATCTTCTCTGAGCTACAGCATAATGGCACTAGATATACAGAACCAACTGATATTGCTAACATCCTGGCAGATAGGTTCAGTGTAAACTTCACCATCCCCTTGGCAGATAGGTTCAGTGTAAACTTCACCCTCCCCTCACCCCCCAAAGGGCCCATCAGTATACTGGAAGAATGCAAAGCCCCTGTAATCACGGCTGCACAAGTAAAGACCGCATTCTCCAAAGTGAGGAACACAGCATCCATGGGACCTGATCACATCCCAGGCTGCATTCTGCACCAACTACAGAACGAACTGGCACCCCACCTAAGTACCATGTTCAATCATAGCCTCACTTCAGGCTTTGTGTCTGCTGAATGGCACACAGCGACAGTTATCCCACTCCACAAAGGGGGGGGGGAGCCACCACGGACCCCAGGAACTACCGCCCCATTAGACTGACAAGCCTGGTCTGCAAGGCCATGGAACATATCATCTTGGAGCTTATAAACAAGGACTTGGGTAACCTCCAAACTCTGGACCCCACTCAGTTTGGGTTTGTAAAAGGTAGGTCATGTCTCCTAAACATGATTGACTTCTTTGAAGCAGTCACCAGAGCCGTGGATGAGGTTAAGGTGGTACACACAGCCCATCTTGACCTCGGCAAGGCTTTCAACACCATCCCCCACTCTGGAATTGTAGATAAACTCACTAGACTGGCATAAATCCCTATGTCACAAGATGGGTTGCCAATTGGCTCACTGTCAGAACCCACACAGTGAAAGTAGCCGACTCCAAATCCAACTTCAGACCAGTGACAAGTGGAGTACAACAGGGCTCAGTCTTGGGTCCTCTCCTGTTTGGCATCTACTTATCAGAAGTCCAGACTAATATAGCAGGTCTTTGGCTAAACTGAAACTGATGCTTGGTGTCAAAGTCATGGCCTCAAGCTCAATGCCAAGATGTGTATTGTCATCCCCTTTGGGAAAAACACTGTACCCATGAACTACCACATAGGCAGTAGCCTAGTAAACACAGAAAGTGTGATAAGAGACCTTGGGACACAGGTGGAGAGTAGTCTCTCCTTTGATAATCACATCACCACAGTAGTCAGGAAATTCTTCTTTATGGTGCACCTCATCACAGAGGGGTTCACTTCCAGAAAAAAAGAGGTCATTCTTCCTCTCTACTCATCCCTCATTAGACCCATTACAGAGTACAATGCCTGTTTGGCATGTACCTCGCAAGGCATCTACAACAACTAGAAAGGCCACAGAAATACCTCACTAAGAGGATTACCAGCCTCAAACAGATGCCATATGCAGACCATCTCAAAAATCTCCAGCTCTACTCTGTCGCTTATCGCCTTCTCAGAGGCGACCTCTGCCTAACATACAAAGCCATGTCAAACCCAGATCTGTTGGACATGCTACACTTAAAAGAAACCCCAGTGCCTCCGAGCCACACGCTCCAGGGACCTAAACCTTGCCACCACAATAAACAGAACATGCTGGAGGGATAGATTCCTGTCCCAGAGACTTCCCATGCTTTGGAACAGACTACCCATTCATGTCAAGCAAAGCTCCTCATTAGCTCTCTTTATGAAAAATCTTGACAATTGGATGGGAAATAGGAAATTCACTCCGGGGATCACTTCTGTGGCTCTGCTAGACAGGGTCACAGGAAAATAACTTTCTTGTGTGGCGAAAGCCAGGGAACTTTTTTGGCTAAGCTTATTTAGGCCCCAGGGCCGATAACCTAGTACCTATCTATGAACAAGGACATTGGCAACCTCCAAACACTCGATCCCACACAGTTTGGTTTCATCAAGGGGAGGTCATGCCTGTTAAATTTGGTCGACTTCTCTGAGACGGTCACCAAAGCCATGGACAACGCGAAGATGGTGCACACCACCTACCTTGACCTGGCCAAAGCCTTTGATGCTATTCCCCACTCGGTTATAATAAATAAACTCTCTCTCAACTAGGCATCAATCCATATTTACCAGATGGGTAGCAAACTGGCTCACTGATAGAACCCACTTAGTCAAAATAGGGGAAGTCACCTCAAGCGGTAGACCCGTAATGAGCAGTGTACCCCATGAATCGGTCTTGGGGCCTCTGTTGTTGGGGGTATACTTTTCTGAGGTGCAGGCCAAAAACATTGGGCTATGGCTGACCAGGTTTGCAGATTATTGTAAGCCGGGCACTGTCATCAATTCCCCTAATGATGTGGACATTGTTCAAGAGGATCTCACCCAAACAAATGACTGGTACCAGAAACATGGCCTCAAACTGAATGCCAAAAAATTCATCATTATCCCCTTTGGGTAGAGTGACGTCCGTATAATAAATTATCACATTAATAACAAGGTCCTAAGCACACAATCATTCGTGAGGAACTTGGGTACCCAGGTTGACAGCAAACTGACTTTTGACTACCGTATTGCCTCCATTGTACGGAAAGCTTTCTACATGGCCCACCTCATTAGTAAGGGTGTCTCATCCAGGGATAAGGTAGTCTTAGCATCCCTGTATTCTTCCCTTATAAAATCCATTATTGAGTACAATATCCCTTTCAGCATGTACCTCACAAAGCACATTCTGTAGCTGGAGAGACCACAGTGGTTCCTCACCAGGAGAATCCAGGGCCTCAAACATCTACCCAACACAGATAGGGTAAAGGCCCTGTCCCTCTACTCAGTCTCATACAGACTCCTCAGAGTTGACCTTTGTCTGGCATACAAAGCAATCTCAGACCCCGCCTTGATGGGACTGCTGCATATCCACAAGTCAAGCTCCACTCGAGTAACCCGCACTCACGGCCTCAATTTGGTCTGTGACATCAATAGGACTTATTGGCGTAACATACTTGTGTCCCAGAGACTCCCCCTTCTGTGGCATAGACTCCCCCTCCATGTTAAGCAGAGTCCCTCATTAACCCTTTTAAAGCTCAACGTGGATAACTGGATGGGGAACAGAAACTACACTCCCATGATTCCACCTGTGTCCCCGCTGGACAGGGGCATCGGGTGCTGACTTGTCGGAACATGGGCTAAATTGTTGGCTAGGCATGTAAGGGCTTCAGGGCCAATTGCCTAGTAACTTCCTATGAAATTAATATTTTTATCAGTTGTTTGTAACAGTAATATTTAAGAGCATTTAGTATTGTAGTGGAAACCTTCTGTTTTGGTTAGAGCATGCTAGCTTGCTATAATTTTCCTGTTTTTTTAGTTCATAGGTTTGTGTGTTTATAGGTGTATAGTAGGCTAATGACCACTGAGGCCTTTATAAACCTAGCCAAGCATCCCAATTGTATTCCGCAAGTTTGTGTCTTGAAGGTTATTTTATGGGGTATATGTAAGCTAGGCCAAGATTTGCAGGCTGCCTGTGTCCATTAAACATAGGTGCTAGACCCATGGGTGTATTTCCAATTTCCCATCCACAGGTTTCTGCTTGAATGAGGTTAGGAAAGAGCTCTGCTTCACATAGATGGGAGCCTGTTCCAGAGACGGGGAATTCTCTGAGACACATGCCTGTCCTTCCAGCATGCCCTGTTCATGTCACAAGCAAAGTTTAAATCCCTAGATTGAGTAATTCTTATGCAACTGATTTTGTAGATATGTAAAAGATCCATCGGAGTGGGATCCAAGGATGTCTTGTGTGCCAAGCATAGATTGTTTCCTAACAGTCTGTAGGAAATGAAGTATAGAGATAGGGCTTTGAGGTGATTTGCATAGGACATGCTGTTCACTCCCTGTACTGTTTTTGTGATAAACCTCTGTGTACGTTCCAGTTGTTACATGTGCTTGGTCAGGTATGTAACAAAGGTAACATTGTACTCTATGATGGGCCTGATGAGGGCAAAATGCAGTGGATCGTTGATTTCTTTGGACCTAAATGCCATGCCCTTGCTTATAAAGTTGAGAAACACAGAATGATTTCCTTACTACCTTAGACACATGTTGGTTGAAAGCCAGGTTACTATCTACAGTACATGTGTACCCAAGTCCCTGATTACAGGTTTTACTCTTAGATGTGTTGTCAGTCAATGAGATAATTTCCTTGAATGGCTGACATTTCTTGGCTTTGAGTTTTAAGCCATGGCTTTAGCACTAATCATTTGTCTGTGTTAACTCATTACAGCCGAGTGACGCCTCCAGGTGCATCTGCAGTTACCGCCTACTGCTCCTCTAGGCGTCAAATATTTCTTGTTCATATTTGCATTAATAATTCCAAAAATGCCTATCTGGTGTCATCATAATATTTTATCTTGAATACAAGCATGATGCAAACATGACATAATTGTTGATTGACACCTATATGAATATTTATATTTGTTTATTTAAGGTGATAACTTTATTTTTTTTTAGGAAACCACCCTCCCACGGAGAGTTAAAGGTAAAAAAGAAAGAGAGAGGTGGGGAGTTAATTCTTCCTCAGTATGTTAGTGTCTTGGGAGGATTCTGTGACTTTTCATAGGTTGCACTCTGCAAGCTTGGTCAGCCAGAGGCCTTTTACATTGGCCTTGACTTAAAATAATTAGATTCCAAAAAGGAGTGGACCCAGCACAGAGCTCTGATGGGCTGCACTAGTGACCAGCCTCTTTGTGGAAGTGTTCTTCCTTATCCTAACTTCCTGTGTTCTGTTTGAGTGCCAGCTGGTTATACAGCATGTAACATAGGAGTCTATGCCTATATCTGTAAGTTTATTTGCAATGCCTGAGTGGGCTATTGTAGCAAATACTATAGCAGGTCAAGGTAGGCAGTGTGCACCATTTTGCCTTCATCCATTGCTTTAGTGACTTTCTCGAAGAAATCCAACAGATTGAGTAAACCTGATCTTCATGTGATGAAGCAAAACTGTTTGGATCCAGTGTTTGAAAGTTTTCTGTGTCCTTATTAATCATTTCCATAATGATTCTTTCTATGGGTTTGCATATGAAGCTGGTCAGACTTGTGGGTCTGTAGTTCCTGGGGTCCACTGATAGCTCCACCCTTGTGCAGAGGTATGATCTTTGCAGATGTTCTTCCATATCATTGTTGCAGTATTCATCACTTAAGGAATCTCCTGCCAAGGACAGCCCAACATCCAGCCAGTATACCAAAGCCTTCAGTTCTTATATGCTCCCTGCAGACAACATAGGGCATAAAGTTGAAGTATGGATTCAGATACTTGGAAGTACTTTGCCTCCAGTCTGAATAGCATGGTCAAATGTTAGTCTGATGGCCATTCTACTGTGCTAGTTTCTCTTTTCTTCAAATTTTGTTATTGTGTTCATGTTACCTAGAAAGGGAAAATGTCAGCGTGGGAGGCAGACTCCCCATAAAAACCATCAGGACCAGTGTCTTGTTTTGCTTAGGTGCTACCCACAGACATTTGCGGTGTTCTGTCTGCCAGGTGTTTGTACCCAAGACCCTCCATCACACATCCCTCTTTGTCCATAAACCTGAAGAACCACCGTGTTTAGTTGTTGGTTGTGTGTTATAGTGGATTCCTTCCGTCCTGAGGGCCAGCTGTCTGTCAAGAAGAAGGCCAAAAAGGTTAGTCCTGATCCGGCTACTGTCCAGCCTCCCCTGGGCATCTGTCTTGATGCTGGTGAAAACAATGAGGACCATCCAGTGGTTGCTTCTGATTCCTCTGGCATGGATCTGGCTTCCTTACATGTCCTCTGAGGCTTTTCAAATGTCTGTGCCTGATGTTGATGGGGAACCTCTAATGATTATAACCAAAAGACTGAGTGGGATTCCTCAGACCTTAGTAAGGGAGGAGATTCATACAACCATTAAAGAGTCATGTCAGGTGTCTGACCCTGTAAGAGTGTTTTGTGCAGACATCCTACAGAAAAAGAAACCAAAAACAAGGTGCATTTCCCCTGTTGTGAAGGATCCCAAATGTGAATGGCTGAATTTCTCTCAGGTCTTTTTGTAATCCTTTGATGGTCTTGAAGCCACATCCAAGGGGTCTCTGTTCCTGCTCCTCCTTTGTCTTCCACTGCACTCGAGGGTTAGGGAATTGGATTCCTTGGATGAGGATATGGACTCTGGGAAAATATCCTGTCCTTGGGTTATTCTTCCCAAATTCCTTCCCCTTTGTCAACGGTTCAGAGGACGACTCCATCAGTCCAGACTCTCCTTTGGGAATACCATTGCCCGTATGATGAATTACTTTAAGTGGGATTGTTCTCAAGTCTCTGAAATTCTGAAAAGGTTCTCCTGTTTTGGCTGCCTTTCTGGATACTTTCTTGGCAGCTTATGTAGCCCCAGACTTTCAGCTTCCTGTACCTAAGAAGCCAGACAGGTTCTATAATGTACCCGAAGAGTACAAGTTTCTTTATAAAGGCTCCTCTGCTGACCCTTCTGTAGTGTCAATCTCCTCTGACAATCCATCCAAGTTATTGCCCTCCACCAAGCTGTTGCCTTCTGATAAGGACAGTAGGGCAATGGAATGCTGGAAAGAAAGTTTATACTGTTGCCATGTTGTCCTTTAGGGAAACCAACTACCACACTCGCATGATCATGTATGTTTTGGCTCTTCAAGTTTCCAAGGTGGTTTCTGAACTTCCTGACTCCCAGGAGAAGGCTTTGGCCCTCTCTCTAATGGGCTGTACTTCTGAAGTTCCCAGTCATTTAATCAAATGCAGCTATGATACAGCTGATGCTTCTTCCAGGACTGCAGCCTTTGGCACAGTTATGAGGCATGTTTTTTCACCTTATCTTTAGGCTTTGCCTGATGACATTAACACCAGACTTTTTGATGCTCCTTTGTATAATAAAAGCCTTTTTGGATCTGCTGCTGCTAACCTTTCCAGTTCCCTTCAGGACAAGAGCAAATCCTTACAGTAACTGAAACATATTTTTGTTTTCCTGTTCCTTAATTTCAGAGGAATTATCCTTCCAAATCTGACTTTGTTTATAGACAGTCTCACCATCCTCCCAAGGGTAAGAAGGGTTTTAGGAGTGTGCCTCCTGCCAAGTCCACTCAGACTGCGGCTACCCAGGCACCTTCTTTCTAGGAGAGGCCTAGTTCTGTTTGACAGTTTGCTTACGGTTCCTCTTGGGCAAGTTCTGTTGTCACACTGTCTTTCCCTATCTCTCCCAAACTGCCTTCAGATCACTTCAGATTCTTAGGTTCTATCCATTGTCCGTCAGGTATATTTCATGGTTTGGAAGTCCCTTCCTTCCCTCTCAGGCATTCCTCAACCTCCTTAGGAACAGCTCCCTCATTTTCCAGAGGTTCTTCACCCTGCTGTGACTTAGGGCACAATTCAAGTTGCACTTGCAAGTAGCTAAGGGTTTTTATTCCAGGATGTTTTTGGTCCCACGAAAAGAGGGCACATGGAGACCAATTCTGGATCTTGCAATGCTGAATGCTTTTCTCAAGATTCCTTCCTTTCAAATGTTATCTCTGCAGGTATTATTTTCTCTTGTCCCCCCAGGTCTTTCTGGTATCTGGATCTCACGGATGTGTACCTTCACATCCCCATTCATCCCCTCTTCAGGAAATGTTTACATTTCTACGTTTCTTGCTTGCATTTTCAGTTCTCTGCTTTGCCCTTTGGCTTCTCTACTGTCCTGAGGGTATTCACCAAATGCCTCCCTGTTGTCATTACTTTTTGCAGGATTCAAGGGATTCTAATTTTTCAATATCTGGACAATCTGTTTGTTCAAACTCCTTCCCCCCTGCACTCTGCTTCAGGATCTCAGGTTTACTACTTCCCTGTTACAGAGTCTGGGATTCACCATAAACTTCCAGAAATCATTTCTGACACCTTCCCAGGGTCATATTTTCCTTGGCTGTAGGCTTCAGACAGTTTTCATGTTGGCATCTCTACCTGCACTCAAGGCTCTGTGTCTGTCATAGCCAGGGAATTTCTCAGGGTTCTCAGGTTCTTGGCTTCCACCATTTTCATGCTCCCTCTCATCAGGCTGCATATCAGGAAACTTCAGTGGTACCTCAAATCAGTGTGGCTTCAACTTTGCCATCACCTAGAGCTGCTGGTACCTTTCTTGCTCTGTCTCAGGCTCAAACGTCACTGGTGGATTTATCATCTTTCTCTCAACCAGGGACTTTCTCTTCAGGCTGCACGTCCCACACAGGAGCTCTTTATAGCTGCCTCAGACTTTTGATTGGGTGCTTTCTATGACCCCCCCCAAAGGTTCAGGGTCTTTGGCCTCATCAGAGGTCAGACCACATCAACATAAAGGAGATTAGGGCTCTGTTTCTAGCTCTGCAAGCTTTTCATTCTCTTTCACCCTGGTTTTCATGGACAATACCACAGTGTTGTGGTATATCAAGAAGTAGGGGGCACAAGGTCCTATCTTCTTTGCAGACTAGCTCTTCAGGTCTGAGATCTAGCTATATAATATCAAGTGGCTCTTCTGGTAATTTACATTCCCTCAGTGGACAATCTATAGGCAGATGCTTTGAGCAGGTCCAGCACACAACCTCACAAAGGGATACTTCACAAAGATGTGTTCCTGGGCATTGTCCATCAGTGGGGTATTCCTTAGGTAGAGATCTTTTCACCTGTCCTCTGAACAGACAACTTCCTTTGTTCTGTTCCAGAGTCCCAAGTCCTCTTATTTGGAGGATGATGGTTCAGTACGTCTCCCCCGCTTCCTCTAACACAAGTTCTGCACAAGATCAGACAGGACTCTTCCAGAATCATACTGATGACTCACTTTTTGGCCCAGACAACATTGGCTCCCCCTTATTTCTCACTTGGCCAGGGGCAATCACCACAAGTTACCTCACTGTAGGATCTTCTCACACAAGACAAGGTGTCTCTTAGCCGATCATCACTTGTCTGCTCTTCAAATGACACTGTGGGTAATAGGGTTTTGTTCCCTTTAGGCACCTTTTTTTTCTGAGGATGTGCTTTGGGTTCTACAGGAGTCCACTCATGTCCAAAGGGAAAACAATTTCTGCCTGGTGCCTTTTTGGCCATCAGGATCTTCTGTCAGTGGAGGTTCCTTTGGTTCTTTCTTATTTGTGTGATCTGCTGTATGCTGGGTTGGCATATTCTTCAGTGAAAGCTCACCTATCAGCAATTTCTGCTTGTCTGCCCCAAAATCTGTCTTTTGTACTTCATATTTGGTGTCCCAGGAAGCCTATTCCACCTTCTTGGGACCTCAGTTTTGTACTTAAAAAATTGACCCAGGCTCATTTTGAGCCTGCTTACTCAGCTTCCTTGCAGCCTTGTAGTTATAAGACTGTTTTGCTTTTGGCTCTTACTTCAGCCAAGAGGGTGTTTGAACTTCAGGCTGTCATGGCCATTCCTCCAGGGTGTCTCTTCATACTAATCCTTCTTTTATGCCCAGGGTGATCAATGAGTTATTCTTTAATCATTCTATTCATCTTCCTTCTCGCCCCCTCCCCTTTTCTGCAGTCTGCCAGTGAGAAGGTTCTTCACACCTTGGATTTGTATAGACAGCTCAAATATTATTTAGATAAAACTAAAGTTTTCACAAATTTGAGCAGCTTTTTTTGTTTTTCATTTCAGGACTTTGGGTTTGGCTGTTTCTAAGCAAACCAACACCCTCCTTGATTTCTAAGGCCATTTTTTTCTTTCTTTTTTGTTTTTTTCATATCTGTAAATGCACATTCTACTAGGACAGTTACCTCTTCTGGTGCCTTCTTTAATCATCTGGATACCAGTTCTGTCCTTGAGGCTGCTACTTGGTCCTCTGTTCATATTTTCACTAAACATTACAAGTTGGATGTTGCCAGAGTGGGCTTTGTCAGGGCTATCCTGCATGGGTTTGTGGAGGGTTTCTATCTGCCTTCCTCCTCCCAGGCATCTTGTTGAGCTCTTGTGTTCCCCATAGGTTAAGAATACTGCAACAGTGATATGGAAGGACATAATACAGTTGTGTAAAATCTTACCATAACAGTAGATGTTCTTTTCACTGTTGCAGTACTTGGTCCCTCTGTCCTAACTCTTGCCTAGTGTTTTGGTTGGCCTCCTGACTGAGGGGCCCTTCTCCTTTTTTCCTTCTGAATGCACATGTTCCTATTTCTTTCTTAGGGTATTCTGTTTCTCCTGGGGAATTTTCAGTTTTAGTATCTGTGGCCATACGTTACCTTTATGCCCCCGTTGTATGCAGGGAGAATACATGTGACTTATTGCGCCTATAAGAGCTAAAGACATTGATTTACTGGCCGGCTGTTAGGCTATCCTTTGCAGGAGATCCCTCAGGTGGAGAATACTGCAACAGTGAAAAGAAGGGCATCTACTGTTATGGTACGATTTTACACAACTGTTCTTTATCTATTCATATGGCACAAAGCCTGTCTGGAGGCTGTGGTTTAATAGCAACTCCAGTGGACCCAAAAGGTCATTTTCAGGTTATTTAGGAGGCATCTTGGGATGTTATTAGGGCACATGGAAATTGGCCTGAGAGAGCACATCTAGGACCTACTCCTAGTGATAGTTGGGAGGGGAGTTGTTTGATGGTATTTCCTGGGGGGGGGCTGGGGGAGGGAGAGAGGGGGTGTAAAATTGGAGCTGAATTTGTTGGCCAGCAGATTTGTTATCTTCTGGCTCCATGTTGGTGGCTGCATTTACAGTTAGTTTTAAACAGTATTGTGTGGAGCCTTTGAATTTTCGAATGTAGCTAAAGAAAGCTTTGTGGTTATTCTTAACCTTGGAGGCCATCTTTACCTCAAATTTGGCTTTAGTAGACTTAATTTGCCCCCTTAATTGTTTACTCAGATTGAAGAGAGTGTTTTTATTCTAAACATGGCAATGTTTTTTGTTTTGCTGTTCAACCTGTTTGGATTCCACCAGATTGTTTTTTTTTTTTTTTAGTTAGTTCTGGACTTATTTCTCACTAGGCATAGCCATCTCAGTGCATTTATTGACTTGACTGGCCAGGATTTCTTTGACTAATTCTTCACAAGCAGCTGTGTTCTCAGGGTTTGGAGTGAGGTTGATATTTTTACAGGTTATCACTTAGTATTAGGAAGTTTACCTTAGAATAGCTCATAAATGTTTACGGCATTAGCTAGGGTCACATAAATTATTTTTACTATGTGGGAAACTGCTTTGTGGTCTGACTTTATTAGAGAGGACACTACAGTAGGGTGGTACAGAATTCTCCCATGTTTGTGAATACCAGGTAGTCCATATGGCCACTAGAGGTGCAAACATACTCTATCTGGTCCAACGTGACTGTTTACAAAGTCCAGGAATCTCTGCACCTGTGATTTTGGGGGATGTTTGGAGTATGTAAGTATTCCAGTTTATAGTGGGGTACTTGGTCACCCATGAATATGGTTTTGGGTTGAATAGTGAGGGTCTCCAGTAAATCCCAGTGTGACTTGTGGGTTTATTCAGTCATAGAGGGTGACCCACAGCTTGCAAAGAAGTAATATGATACTGGACTTTGCCCTATGGAAATCTGGACATGGGAGAAGCTCAAGTGCACCATCCTGTTTGACTAGTCTTGAAGTGAGTTTGTTATAGATTGAGACCTCCCGATTTGGCACCCACCTGTGCAGTAGTTGCCCTGAATGTGTGGAAGGTATTGTAAACCTGTACTTCAGAGGTGCTCTGCATGGCTTTAAACCATGTCTCTGTAACTACACAGATGGCCACATTCTCCAGGGTGAGGAGAGCCTGGAGGAAGAGGAGCTTCTTATTTATGCTACTGGCATTGAGCAGCAACAGCTTTAGATTCCCTTTGGTTGGATTTTGCTATTTCAAAAGGTTTGTCCATTTGGCATTGCCTAAAAAAATGCATTATGGTGGAGGGCAATATTTTAGCTAATATTTGAAAGCCTAGAGGGGACAGATGCAGACCATCCTTGCCAAAGCAAAATGGTCTGTTCACAGTATCCTCCCATGCTGACAAATCATATAGCCCCGTTGAAATGACACCAGACACTAAGCCAGTTGTTTAGGTCAGTCATAGTCCATATTGTAACATCATCCTTGGTGAAGGTAGAATGTTGCCTCAATGCAAGGCACATACTAGCATCTGACTCTCAATGTCTCTCTAGTCCAGGAAAGTGCATCTCTGGTTATTTACACCCACATAGACTGTGACCGAGTGGTCTAATGACTTGAGTGCATGGGTGATTTGGCAGATCTTGGCCCCTGATAGACAACTGGCCATGATTTTCTCCGTATTCAGTCTGGTAAGCTGGTAAGTATGTATGTCTCACAATGGAGTCTTCTATGATTAAAATATTGGATAGTGTGTTAGCTTGTCTTATAGCCTTTGTAGTTGAGGCTTCAAACAGCGTGGCTGTATGTATTGTGTCAGGTGATGTTTTGGTGGAGTGTTTGAGGTTGCTGAGTAGTCCTCTTACAGGACGAATGTCTAGGAGGTCATTGGGCTTTAGAAAAGTTCCTTTTAAATGCCTCAGCATGTGTGGTGGGTGTAATGCTTACATTACCAACAGCCAGATTGTTATTTTAAGTGGTTTTGTTTGAAAGCCCTTGCCTCCAGTGACATTGTGTAATTATTTATCTCACACAGTATCCATTTCTCTAAGGATTAGTTGGTTGTTAGTAAACATGAGGCAATTTGTATATTGTCTCAGGATATCCATATCTACCAAGATGCTGGCTGAGAAATTAGGAAAGTGCCTATCCAAGTTGTTGGGTCTTTTTTAGGTAAACTACTAAGGGAAGGTAGAGCTGACTAACTTGGGCACTGTGAGGGTAGAAACTACAAGAAGGCTAAGTCGTGAGCCAATACCCCTCAGCTCGCAAACAAGTTGCTCTTTGCACAACTGAATACTGGGTAAAGTTACAGAGGATGTTTTACAGGGAATAATTTGCTTGTGTATATACAAGTCTAAACTCCACTGTGTGATGTGCATCAGAATTTATAAACTCAAGAAAAGTAAGTAAACCAATTAAGAAGCCCTCTGGCCAATGACATGATCTCAATTTAAGCCTTACTGTGTTTCCCAACTTGGATAAACTAGGCTTTCTTTATTCTGCCACAATAATTGCAGCTCCAGTCTTCTTAATGTGAAAAGGCACCTTGGTTGGCTGAAAGTGAAAAGGCACTAGAAACAAATAGTTTGAGAATACAGCAACAGTCTTCAGAAATAGTTTGGAAAAGTACAGAATTTCAAGTACATTAGCCTGGATGGCACCAGATGCAAGCCAAACTCTGAGAACAGAAGCATGGATGCCAAGTATTTGAGCTCTGTGAAAATGAGCCCAAATCTGAGAAAACACCTAATTTATAGACTCAAAGAAAAGTGAGTAACCAATGAAAAAGCCCCCTGGCTGATGAAACAGTCTCATTTTTAAGTCTCCCTGTATGTTTTTTTAACTTGGCCAGACCAGGCTGCCTTTCTACTGCTAATAGAATTGTAGTCCCAGTCTTCTCTTGATGTAAAAAAGTGCGCGCACACACACACACACACACACACACACACACACACACACACACACACACCTAGACAGACAGACAGACAGACACACACACACTTTTTAAGGCAATTTCAAAGCACACTAACAATCTAAGGGGAGGGCTTTCCTAGTTTCAAATGTCAGAGCCCAGTAAGATGAGTAGAGGAGATATGACTAGGTGGAGGTTCAAGGTCCAGGTATATAGAAGATGAAACTGGGAGGAGCTTCCATGGAAAGAAAAACCAGAGGTTGGCGGCTTAAAACTTCCCAAGTTTAAAAGCATAACAGGAAAGGTTTGGGATGGGAACAACAAAACTTATTTAAGTAATAACACAAGTGCAGTATTTTAGATGTAGTTTAAATGTACTTCCCTGGATTCAAAATGTACTCCAAATGTTTTGTTTCCAAGCTTCCAAGAATCCAAAGACTAAGATGGCTGACTGATCATGTAATGTAAAATACCAGGGAGCTAGGTTTAATTACCATACTCTCTAGTTACAACTCGCACAGCTGGCCAGTGCCTTTTGACAGAATCAAGCTATGTCCTCACATTTCAAACAAAATATTCATATCTCTGGAACCATAAATGGCAAACTCTTCAGCACAAACTATTTTTACAGTGGTAGTAATCTTCAGATTCCAGGTCTTAAACTGAATTTTTATAAGTCACAGTAAACACAGTAGCTGGTGGCCACGGTGGTGGAGCGGTTAGCGTTGCCGCCTCACAGCAAGAGGTTCTCCGGTTCGATCCTTGACTGGGGTGCCTTCTGTGCGGAGTCTGAATGTCCTCCTGTGGTTGTGTGGGTTTCCTCCCACTTCCCAAAGACATGCTGTAGGTGGACTGGACACCCTAAATTGGCCCTAGGTGTGTGTGTGCCTTCTGTGGAAGGTTGGGCGCCGGGCTGGCAACTCGACACTGTAAAACTCCACTGCCAATCATGAGCGAACAGGTGATCCCCTGTGGCAACCCCTAACCGGGGAAAAAGCCAAAAGAAGAAGAAGAACAGTAAACACAGTAGCTGTTACATTTGTAATATTTTGTAAACCACTTATGATATCTCAGCAACCACTCAAGTTACACACATACTGTCAGCAGCATTTTATTAATCTAGCTGAGAGCTTTCATATCCGGCTAAGGAGTTCTGCCTGTGTTACTTGGTTGTTGAGATATTTAGAAAATTGTGAAAATCATATCTATATAAATTAATACAATAAAAACAGTTACTATCTATCATGCTGCACTAAACAGAGGTCAAATATTAATGCAGTTGAGTTTGCCATTGTGTAAACTTTAAGATGAAATATTTTATAACTTTAAACTTAGAATGGTTTTGGAATTATTGATGCAAATATGAACAAGCAATATTTGATGCCTAGAGACGTCAGTAGGAGTTAATTGCAGAGGCACCTGGAGGCGTCACTCGGATGTAATGAGTTATTAATAGCTCAGAAAAATAACAATGGATACTGTCAAGATCCTTCAGTGAATACATTTTTTTGCAACTTTTCATAGGTTCATAGGTTTATACTAGGCTATCTGCCCTAAGGCATTTATAAGCCTAGCCCAGAGTTTGTGTGGCTTACGCCACCCCTTATGTTAAAAAATACTGTGCCCATTAGTTTGTTGTGCCTCTGTCCAGCAGTGACACAGAGATGATTCCCGGGGTAAATCTACGATCTCCCATCTACCGGTCAAGATTTCTCTTGAACAGACCCAGCGAGGTGCTCTGCCTCACATGGACCGGGATTTTATTTCACAACATAGGGAGTCTCTGGGTGACAAATCTATCCCTCCAGCATGTCCTATTTATATCCATGCTAAGGTTTAAGTCGCTTGCTCTAGTGGATCTGGTAGATTTGGATTTTTTGAGGTGGAGCATGTCCATTAATTCCGGGTTGGACATGGCCTTGTATGTCAGGCACAGGTCACCTCTGAGCAGACGGTATGCGACTGAATAGAGCTGGAGTTTCTTCAGTCTGGCAGCATATGACAGATTTTGGAGTCCCTTTATCCTTTTGGTGAGGAACTTTTGGGGTCTCTCCAATTGCTGCAGGTGTCGGGTGAGATACATCCCGAATGGGGCACTGTACTCAATCATTGGTCTGATAAGTGAAGAGTACAGGGGAACAATAACCTCTAATAAACCAACACAGGAAGGTGTCCAAATAAAACTAGTAAACCAGATAAAGAACACCAACGGACCAAGGCAAACACCAATAAGTTCTCGAAACCTTTGTAGTATAACAATCAAATTGCGAGCTGATAGTAGGCAAGCTCAAAGGCAAAAGCAAAAACAGTTGAACCAAAATAAACGCTTTATTTGTACATCCGTTTTCGTCACCAACTTCATCAAAATAAACTCAGAACATGCAGTTCCATTACTTTATATACTAGTCACATTTAGTGCTAATAAGATAATCACACCAATCAAACAATTTAAAACAACAGCAATAAAAAATCACTTAAAACCACAATAAAATAGTGAAGTTGATTCACTTGCAGTTTTTTCTGCATAAAAACAAGTTTTACATGTTGTACAAATCTACAAAATGTTATTAAATCATGTATTCCATAACTTTAATATTTGTTTTTGTAAAAAATAATTTGATTTTAAAGTTTAGCTGCCCTCATTTTCAATACAGGTGCCAGGGAAACCATTTCATTGAGACCAGGTAACCTGCTAGAGTCCAATATAACCTGCCAATAGAGTTCCCTGAACTCTATCCTGGTCTCCCACATACCACCTCTGGCATCAGTATTGACCACTTCAAGTACAAAAAACTGAAAATTTGATTTTGTACATAGGCAAGAGTGTTTGTACAAAGCATTACTTTCTCTAGCTATTCTAATCTCATACAGATGTTCATAAATACGTTGTTTTAACTTTCTTTCACTCTTGCCTATATAAAATGACCCACAGAACATACATACTGCTAAATAAATAATACCACAAGTATTGCAATTGACAAATGGGTTTAAACACAATCTTCTATTCCTATGTTTCAAGTAATAACTCTCCCCTACCAGTAAGTGTTTACAATATTTACACGCCCCACATTTAAATAAGCCTTTTTTACTTTGATTTTTGTTATCTGGCCTGATAGATTTCGGGTCCATATGACCCGTCTCAAGATGATTTTTAATTGTTCTACCTTTTTTATATACAAACTTCAAAGTATCAGAAAAAATATTGGTTAGGTCAGATATTTTCGAAAAATTTGACCATTCCTTTTCCATAATTTTTCTGACCAACCTAGATTGTCCATCAAAAGTAGTTATTAAACTATTACTATAGTTTTTTGTTGTCTGTTCTTTATGAGATTGAATTATCTCACTATTGCAACCTAGTATGGGGGCAAACCTAGATTTTCTAGCTAAAGAAACTTCTTTGGATATTTCATCTATTAGGTCTTCAGGGTATCCTCTATTACGAAACTGAACCCTTAACCAATCACATTCTTCCTTAAATATACTGTCTTCTGAACACATTCTTGAGATTCTCATGTATTGACCCTTAAGGACCCCTCTTTTTTTGTGAGAGAGGATGTGAGCTACTGTAATGAAGATATGAGTTTGAGAAAGTATCCTTTCTATATACCTTTGAAATAAAATGATTGTCCTTTTTCTCTACAGTAATATCCAAGTAGTTCAGTGTCAAGTCTATAGGTAAATTTCAAAAAGGTAGTTGTTTCATTAAGATGTTCTACCATATCAAAGAAGGTGATGGCATCTCCTATCCAAAGAAAACATAGGTCGTCCAGAAACCGACCATAAAGAACCCAATTATTCTTATAAAGGGAATTCAGTAAATACTTATTTTCCCAGTACGCCATGATAATGTTTGCGTAGGTGGGGGAACAATGTGCCATCGCTACACCCCTTACCTGTTGATAATATTCTCCAGAAAAATAAATATAATTGTGTTTTAAAATAACTTCCATTAATAACAATACAGTTCTAAATTCGTCATTGGTAAACCCTTTGTATTCAATTAACATTTCTTCGAACCAGTTTAAACCAGTATCATGAGGTATACTGGTGAAGAGGTCCACCACATCCATTGTTCCGAAGGACAATCCTTCCGAACACAGTGAGTGTTCTAGTTTGCCAAGTAAATCCCATGAGTCCTTCAAAATGTTATTATTAGAAGTAACTATGGGTTTTATTTTCACATCCACATATTTAGCCAAGGGTGCTGTGACTGAACCCTCTGCAGAAACTATTGCTCTCAATGGTGGGTCTCTGGTGTCTTTGTGAATTTTCGGAATACCAAAGATCACAGGCACCCTTGGCTTATCTACATGTAAATATTTGTAAGTTGTTAAATCTATAAGACCATCCAACAATAAATCATTCAACAAAATATAGATCTTCCTATAAGCTATATTAATCTCATTGAGAGGCACTCTGATATATTTATCAGAATTGTTTAATGTTTCCAACATCTTTGCTTCATATATTATCTGGTCCATAATTACAACCCCCCCTCCCTTATCGGGTTTCATTACCCGAAGCGTCTTATCCTTACCAATAGTGTCCAACAAATTTTTCTCTTCTATTGTAAGGTTGTAGTTCACATGGTTATTTACAAGAGTTTTTCTAAAATTGTGTTCTAGGACATTCTCCAAATGTCTTAGTTGGGGATGAATGGGGGGGTTGAATATGCTTTTCCTTCTCAATACATTAGTGGAAGTGGGAGCGTTATTATTTTTATAAATCAGTTCTAGATTCTTCTTTCTGATAAACAATTTCAAATCTATTAGTAAATTAAAAATATTAGTCTTACTGGTAGGTATAAAACCAAAACCTTTGGAAAACAAATCAAAAGTAACATCAGTAGGAATAAAGGAAGGAGAATAATTGTAAATAGAAAAATCACCCCTGGTCCAAGTAGACCCAACATTCTTGATCAGATTTGTCAATTCCATTTTACTGGATTCCTCACTTGAGGTCTCCTCTGGTACCCCTGGTAGTTTTTTGGGTTAGGGTCAGTATTGTATTTGGACCTGAGTCTTTCTGATCTCCTTAAAGGGGGAAATTCACTTTCATAATTGTCATTACCTAAAAATACCTCATTGTTCTCTTGTGCTACTGCTTGGAACCAATTAAAATTCCTGCCTGTGGCTTTTGGCTTTGGATAGTGGGTTCCATTTTTGTATTCTTTCAGGTCTCTTTCTATTTTGTTATATTTCCTTTTTTGTACCTCAAAACACTTGGTTTCAATGTCTTTCAGTACTTTGAAATATTTAAGTTTCTCCTCTTCAATAGTGTATACAAGGTCAGAGGTAAGGCTATGATTTAACTGTTCAATCCTTGAACTAAGTTTTTCAATTTCACAGTCATTGTTCTTAATAATAGCTCTAATAACCTCCACCCCACATTTTTCAAAAGCCAATATCAAATCATTATGAAAGTCACTTCCTTCCACTACATTATTAGGGTACTTGCAAATTCTAAGTCCCTTGGGTATAATATTTAAAGACAAACAGTGTTTGAGGTAACAGTTGTCCATTTGTAACATCTTTAATTTATATAAAAAATATTCAAAATCCTCCAATCTTGTCTTGTATGTCCCATTATTAAAACAGGAAGTTATTTCGTTTTTAAAGTCATATTTAGCAGAAAAAATAGCTAAACTTTAAAATCAAATTATTTTTTACAAAAACAAATATTAAAGTTATGGAATACATGATTTAATAACATTTTGTAGATTTGTACAACATGTAAAACTTGTTTTTATGCAGAAAAAACTGCAAGTGAATCAACTTCACTTTTTTATTGTGGTTTTAAGTGATTTTTTATTGCTGTTGTTTTAAATTGTTTGATTGGTGTGATTATCTTATTAGCACTAAATGTGACCAGTATATAAAGTAATGGAACTGCATGTTCTGAGTTTATTCTGATGAAGTTGGTGACGAAAACGGATGTACAAATAAAGCGTTTATTTTGGTTCAACTGTTTTTGCTTTTGCCTTTGAGCTTGCCTACTATCAGCTCGCAATTTGATTGTTATACTACAAAGGTTTCGAGAACTTATTGGTGTTTGCCTTGGTCCGTTGGAACAATAACCTCACTTGATCTGGATGTGAATCCCTTCATGATCAGGTGGGCAATGTAGAAGGTTTTTCTAACCACTTTAGGAATGTGAGTGTCAAAAGAAAGGCCACTGTCAACCTGGGTCCCCAGGTCCCTGATAACCTCTTCTGTGCTTAGTGGATTGCCACCTATATGGTAGCTTGGGGTTACCTTGTTTTTCCCGAAGGGTATGACTATACATTTTTTGGCATTTAACTTCAGGCCATGGCTCTGGCACCAGCTATCAGTTTCCGTGAGACCCCTCTGAAGGATATCTGTGTCCGATGTACTTTCCACTATGGCTCCCAGTTTGCAGTCATCTGCAAACTTTGTCAGCCATAGTCCTCCTATGTTAGCCTGTACTTCTGAGAAGTAGATGCCGAACAACAGGGGGCCAAGAACT
Source organism: Protopterus annectens (assembly GCF_019279795.1). Taxonomy (NCBI): domain Eukaryota; kingdom Metazoa; phylum Chordata; order Ceratodontiformes; family Protopteridae; genus Protopterus; species Protopterus annectens. Next base: position 438,707,935 of record NC_056726.1, read on the forward strand.
GAGCCCTGTGGGACACCACTTGTGACCGGCTTGGAGTCTGACATGGCGCCAGCTACTCTAACCCTGTGGGTTCTGTCCTTTAGCCAGTTTGCAACCCATCTTGTGACATATGGGTTTACATTTAGCTGGTAAGTTTCTCTATAATACCCGAGTGGGGTATTGTGTCGAAAGCTTTTGCAAGGTCAAGGTAGGCTGTATGGACTGCCTTTCCCTCATCAATGGCCTTGGTGACTGTTTCGAAGAAGTCGACCAAGTTCAAAAGGCATGATCTGCCCTTGACAAAGCCAAACTGGGTCGGGTCCAATGTCTGCAAGTCCCCTATGTCTTTGTTTATGAGTTCCATTATGATCCTCTCCATAGCTTTGCAGACCAGGCTTGTTAAGCTTATGGGGCGGTAATTACCAGGGTCTGTAGAGGCACCGCCTTTGTGGAGTGGGACCACAGTTGCCGTACGCCACTCCTTGGGCACGTATCCTGTGGTAAGGCTAAGATTAAACAGCTGCCTTATGTGCGGGTTTAGTTACTCATTGAGTTTGTGTAGCACACAGCCGGGGACACCATCCGGTCCCATTGATGCTGTGTTTTTAGCTTTAGAGAGAGCAGCTTTCACCTGTGCATTGGAGATGTCTGGGAGGCTGCACTCCGCTGGGATAGTTATCTCTCCTTTTGGGTGGAGAGGGGGGTGAAGTTTGCACTGAACCTGTCTGCCAGTATGTTGGCAATGTCTGTGGGTTCAGTGATTTTTGTATCATTTTGGACTAATTCTTAGCATATCTGGGAGTTTCCACCCAGGTTTCTAACATAGCTGAAGAAGGCCTTATGATTGTCTTTTGAATCTATGGCAATTTTTCTCTCAAAGTTGGCCTTGGATGATTTTATGAGTGCTCGTATTTTTTTACTAATAATGATCAAAGGTGTCTTGTCTTTTATGGATTTTGCTCTATCATGTAACAGCTTTCTCCTCTTATTGTAAAGTTTGTTTATGGCTGGGGTCCACCAGACTGGACGTTTGCCCTTGGTGGAAAGAGTCTTGGTTTTATTAGGGATTGCCTGATCCATGCAGTCCTGGAGGTGTTCGTAGAAGGCATTTGTAAGGGCTTCCGCAGCTTGGGTTGTGGTTTCCACTGGCTCGGGGGCCTTGAAGGATACCACACCAGTCTTGAGTAGTGTGAAGTTTGCTTTAGAGAAGTTCTTCACTGTGGTCTTTTTTGTTTGGGGTGGGGGCGGGATGTGGATATCCAGTGAGATTAGTTTATGATCTGATCTCATATCCTGTAAAACATCACTTAACAGTGTAGGTAACTGCCATAAGAACCCGATGAAAATATTTTTGGACTCTTGACAAAGTCAGTTATTTAAGCAGATTAAAGGCATTGATTTACACATTCCACTGCTTTCCTGTTGAAAAGTCTTACATATACAAACATTCTTTTCTTTTACCCCTTCTGCTTCATCCTAAAATATGTTGCACCTCCTTTTTGGTATTTTGCATTCCTTATAACTGCAGCACTACAAAGCAGAAGGTTGCAAGATAGGGAAAGCTGGTACTCATGAGCAAGTATGGTACCCACTATTAAGAGTGGTGTTTGGAAAGTATTAACTATCAGTTATAAAACACTTAACTTCTTCTTCTTCTTTCGGCTGCTCCCGTCAGGGGTCGCCACAGCAGATCAACTGTTTCCATTTCTTCCTGTCCTCTGCATCTTGCTCTGTCACACCAACCACCTGCATGTCCTCTCTCTCTCACAACATCCATAAACCTTATCTTAGGCCTTCCTCTTTTCCTGTTACCTGGAAGCTTCATCCTTAGCATCTTTTTCCCAATCTACTCTGCATCCCTCCTCAGCACGTGTCCAAACCAACATAATCTTGCCTCTCTGGCTTTGTCTCCAAACCTTCCAACCTGGGCTGACCCTCTAATATACTTATTCCTAATCCTGTCCATCCTCATCACACCCAGTGCAAATCTTAACATCTTCAGCTCTGCCATGTCAAGCTCAGACTCCTGCCTTTTTGTCAATGCCACTGTTTCCAACCCATATAACATAGCTGGTCTCACTACCCTCTTGTAGACCTTCCCTTTCACTCTTACTGGTACTAGTCTGTCTCAAGTCACTCCTGACACTCTTCTCCACCCACTCCATCCTGCCTGTACTCTCTTCTTCACCTCTCTTCCACACTCACCATTACTTTGAACTGTTGATCCCAAGTATTTAAACTCGTCCACTTTCGCCACCTCTACTCCACCTTCGCCACCTCTACTCCCAGAATCCTCACCATTCCTCTATCCTCCCTCTCATTTACACACATATATTCTGTCTTAGTCCTGCTGACCTTCATTCTTCTTCTCTCTAGAGCATATCTCCACCTCTCAGGGGTCTCCTCCACCTGTTCCCTACTCTCACTACAGATCACAATGTCATCTGCAAACATCATAGTCCACTGGGACTCCTGACTGATCTCGTCTGTCAACCTGTCCATCACCATTACAAATGAGAAAGGGCTCAGAGCTGAACCTTGATGTAATCCCACCTCCACCTTAAATGCATCCGTCACTCCCACCGCAGACCTCACCGCTGTCACACTGCCCTCGTACATATCCTGTACCACTCTTACATACTTCTCTGACACTCCCGACTTCATCATACCAATACCACAACTCCTCTCTAGGCACCCTGTCATATGCTTTCTCTAAATCCACAAAGACACAGTGCAACTCCTTCTGACATTCTCTGTACTTCTCCATCAGCACTCTCAAAGCAAACATTGCATCTGTAGTGCACTTTCCTGGCATGAAACCATACTGCTGATCACTAATCATCACCTCCCTTCTTAACCTAGCTTCCACTACTCTTTCCCATAACTTCATGCTGTGACTGATCAATTTAATCCCTCTGTAGTTACTACAGCTCTGTACATCACCCTTATTCTTAAAAATCGGTACCAAAACACTTTTTCTCCATTCCTCAGGCATCCTCTCACTTTCCAAGATTTCATTAAACAATCTAGTTAAAAATTCCACTGCCATTTCACCTAAACACCTCCATGCTTCCACAGGTATGTCACCTGGACCAACAACCTTTCCATTCTTCATCCTCTTCATAGATATCCTTACTTCCTCCTTGCTAATCCATTGCACTTCATGATTCACTATCCGCACATCATCCAACCTTCTCTCCCTCTCATTCTCTTCATTCATCAGCCCCTCAAAGTACTCTTTCCATCTGCTCAACACACTCGCCACGCTTGTGAGTACGTTTCCCTCATTATCCTTTATCACCCTTACCTGCTGCACATCTTTACTAGCTCGGTCCCTCTGTCTAGCCACTAAGACACTAAGGAGGTCCTTTTCTCCCTCCTTAGTGTCCAACCTTTTATACAACTCGTCATACACCTTATCCTTAGCCTTCGCCATCTCTCTCTTTGCCATGCACCTCATCTCCTTATACTCTTGTCTACTTTCTTCATCTCTCTGACAATCCCACTTCTTCGCCAACCTCTTTCTCTGTATACTCTCCTGTACTTCTTCATTCCACCACCAGGTCTCCTTGTCCTCCTTCCTCTTTCCAGATGTCACACCAAGCACCTTTCTAGCCATCTCTCTTACTAGCTCTGCTGTAGTTACCAAGCTATTCGGCAACTCTTCACAGCCTTCCAGTGCCTGTCTTAACTCTTCCCTGAACATCACCTCACAATTACCATTTTTCAGTTTCCACCATTTGATCCTTGATGCTGACCTCACACTCATCCTCCTCTTCTTGATCACCAATGTCATCCTACAAACCACCATCCTGTGCTGCCTAACTACACTTTCCCCTGCCACCACTTTACAGTCTCCAATCTCCTTCAGACTGGCCCTTCTGCATAAGATATAATCCACCTGTGTGCATCTTCCTCCACTCTTGTATGTCAACCTATGCTCCTCCCTCTTGTTAAAATACGTATTCAACACAGCCATGTCCATCATTTTTGCAAAATCCACTACCATCTGACCTTCTACATTCCTTTGCTTAACACCATACCTACCTATCACTTCCTCATCCCCTCTGTTCCTTCACCAACATGCCCATTGAAATCTGCTCCAATCACCAGTCTCTCACCCTTGGGTACACTTAACTAATTAATTAATATCTAAAACATTAAATACTGTATTTCTATTATACTTGGAAAACAATTATATCAAAAGGTTTTTTTTTTTTTTTTTTTTTAGAGCTTGTGTTTCCTATTATAGATTTATAGATGACCTAGTATTTTTGTGTAAGGGTGGGATGACTAATTTGTCTGCCTTTGTTAAAGATTTGGATGTAAACAGGTTCCAAATAAAGTTTGATGGGACTTCAATAGGGCCAAACTTTAAGTTTTTTGGATATTGATTTAACAGGTGTAGTGGGGGGGGGGGGGGTTAAAACTAAAATTCATCGAAAGTTTGACAACAGTAATCATTTTTTACATAGAACTGGTTGCCATCCATCTCATCTGCTGGATTCTTTATCCTATGGAGAGTTACTGAGAGTCTACAGACCATGTACTGATGAAAAGAAATTATACAAGGAAATCTGTACTTCTACAAATATGTTTTTGAGAAGGGGTTACTTCATTAAAGATATCCAGAAGGCACTGATTAAATGAAAAAAAAATAATTAATTGGTACAAAATAATTTGTCAGCAGCCAGTACTTCTGTTATGAAACACTACAGAAGATATACTGGCAGTAATACTAGACAAGACAAATTAGAAGTTAGGCAAACATATAGTTATTTCTTACAATGTTTTTTCTCATGAACAAGTTAAGATAATTAAGCATTTTTGGTCATTTTTATTTAAATTTGAAGTATTTTGTGATACATTATGTAGATTTCCTATATTTTCTTACACAAGAGGTAGAAATATACAGGACATTACTGTACACAGTAAATTTGTTAAGCCAGTGGATAAGTTATGCAACACTTTAGGTATACTGGGCACTAGTGGTTGTACTAGATGCTCAGTATGCAAACATGTTGTAAATTCTTTTAGTTATATCAATGGTGTTCCCTTTAGTCTAAAAGGACATTTTACTTGTGTAACATCTAATGTTATTTATGTTCTCAGATGCTCCTGCAGTCTCTTTTATAAAGGTGAAACTAAGAGAAGTTTTAAATTGAGACTGCAGGAGCACATGAAAGTCATAAAAATGGAAAAAGTAGCTAGTCCTGTTGCCATGCATTTTAAGTTGTTTCATAATAGCAATCCAGACTCTTTGCAAGCCCGTATCCTAGAACAAGTTAATTGGGGTGTTGGCAACTCTGAGTTTAAGAATAAACATTATTTGTTATATAAATAAAGTGTATTTTAAAATACAATACTTTAAGTCCTTGTGGACTTAATACTGAATGCTTATGGAAACTTTTGATATAATTGTTTTCCAAGTATAATAATAATAATAAATATAATAATAATAGCCTAGTATAAACCTATGAACCTATATCCCGGGAATCATCTCTGTGTCACTGCTGGACAGAGGCACAACAAACTAATGGGCACAGTATTTTTTCATATAAGGGGTGGCGTAAGCCACAAAAATTTGGGCTAGGCTTATAAATGCCTTAGGGCAGATAGCCTAGTATAAACCTATGAACCTATGAATAGAAATACAGTATTTAATGTTTTAGATATTAATTAGTCAAGTGTTTTATAATTGATAGTTAATGTTTGTATACAATGGCACTGTTTTTTCCTTACTGATGTACTTACTCCTAGAAGGCATTTAGACTTGAGACGTTTTTGTTAAAGTGCAAGCTGGTGATTTGTATACTTTTTACTGGCCTTTTTGTCATATTTTCATACCTTTGGGACTTCTTCATTGTATCTTTGATGTTTGGAAAGTACTTAAGTTTTGTACTTTGGCTCTTGAATTCCAAAGAACTGGGGCGTGATAGCGCATTCAGCTGCTAAATGCCATGAGTCTTGGGCTACAAAGGTGATGTAATGATCTACTTGGGGGTCACAGTTGCAAATACTCTGAGATATGTGGAGTTGTTGTATGCTACACTAACTGAGAAAAAAATATTTTCAACTTTGGAGTAGGTTGGGTTTGGGCATGTGACAGAGAATTTTTGCAATTAACCCTGGTTTCTCCTGCCCTCTTGCCTTCTCTTACCCCAGGCTCTTCCCCTCAACCCTTAGAAAGATGTGCAAGTGAAAATATGGAAAATGGTTACAGCCTTCATATGGGCCAGAAGTAAGCTGAGGATGACATGTAATGTTCTTACTCTCCCAAAGTTATGGGGGTTGGGGCTCTCTGGATCAGGAATCATATAATAAAGCAACGCACCTGCAATTATTGTATGGTGTTTTATTCAGTACGGTCCATGCCAGATGAAAACATACATACATATACATTTACTTCCTGACCCTCACAGTAGGACATATCGGAACCACCACTCAATTCCTGGATATCCACCTCACTATAGACCCGGAAAGTGGACAGTTTGACTCCAACATCTACCGCAAGCCCACTTTCCGGAATAACTATCTAGAGTTCAGCAGCCAGCATCCCCATTTCATGAAAAAGAACATTGTAAAAGGACAAGTTATCCGGTTATCTAGACTCATTTTTAGGGACGAGGTTTTCATCAAGGAAGGTTTTTACCTCAGAAACTTGTTCCTAGAAAGAAAATACCCAGAGTATCTAGTGGACAACCTGTTCCAAGAGATCATACAGCACAGACACTCCAGGTACCCACCAATCCTGGAAAAGGGATTCACAGCAAGGGCACAGAACGGACCGAACAAAAAGGACTGGGTGTCAAGTTTCCCCCTTCCAATTTCCACCGATATGTTTGGAATCAGAGGGGTCCTCACCAACAATTGGGACATCTTGGGAGGAGAAAAAGGTCTGACAAAGTTACTTGGGACATCCCCAAACTTCTGTTTCAAACGAACCTCTTCTTTTGGTGGTGCGTTCGAGAGGAATAAAAGCCCATCCCCACAGAGCGAAGTATCGACAGAACCTGGAATGTCTGACTGCGGCAAGTGTGTTGCCTGTGTACACATACGAAAAAACAACAACGTCACCTTCCCGCACTGCAACAGAACTGTCAGTCTACATGACCACTATGACTGCAACACAAAAAATGTAGTCTAATGTGCTTTCTGCAAACACTGTGGTAATTTCTATATCGGCAAAATGAACAGGAAGCTGAGTAGCTGTACTAAAGAACACACTGCAGCAATACACAAACAGGACAGTTTGAATGCCTTGGCTAAACATACTGCTATTTGCCCAAACTTCACAGGATTCAAATTCACAGTGCTGGAAAAAATAACAGAATTTGTAGGGGACATGGACACATTCCTGCAAGTCCGGGAATTAAAATGGCAGATAGAACTGAGAGCTGATGTCTATCCAGGTCTCAACGAGACACTGAACATTAAATGTGCACTTAAATGGTATAGAGATTGAAATGTGATAGGGTTTGAAGAACTGTGCAAGAGGGTTTGAAGAATTGTACAAGTAGATTTAATGTGTTTATGGATTTACAACTGTGCAAGTGAATATAATGTGTTTCCTCTCTCTCTGACTTTTGACTCCCCATACCCCCTACACACATGCTCCCAATCACCAGGCTAGCCCCCACTGACCGCACCAACTATACCCCCCGGTCTCACTATTTCACGTAGCCATTCGAGGGGTGATACCATCCAAACCAGCCCACAGCTGGTACCATCCGCATCGACAGTCCTCTGGGACACTCTGTCATTCATATGCTCCTTGTCATGGGCGGCTCACTACCAGCCCCCCCTCAAGTCCACACAGCATTCCTCCCACTCCCCCATCAGGTGGCATACCCACACATTACTCTACACACACACCGATACCAAAGCATAGTAGGACTCTCTACCTGACTCCTCCATCTTCCTCTGTTCCCTTTTTTACTTACCTTTGGAGGCAAAGACTCATAAGTAATGTGTTTATATTAGAATCATCACAACATGACTGTCATCCTTCCCGGTTCCAACCAAAAAATTTTTTTTTTTTTTTTTTTTTTTTTGCACACAATCCCTTTTTGCACATGATCCCTTTTTGCACACAATCCCTTTTAGTATGCACACGGCACCACAAGGCTATTACTGTCTGACTAATTTACCTTGTGTAACTGCGATTGTAATGTTAATGAAAATGCACACAGCACCCTGCTTGTTCACACTTTACTACTGGAAAGGAACTGTTGTTAATTTAAATGGCCTGCTAGAACTAATGTATATAAAGGAAGTGAAAATGGTTGCTCATACTTATGAAACATGTCTTTCTGAAGAAGTCTTGATAATAAATAAGACAAAAGCGCTAAAGTTCTACAAGAGTTGGTGTGATTTACTATTTTTTTGAATGCTTTTATTGTCACAAAGTTCAGTTCTTAGTTAAAATTTCTTCTCTTCGTTCAATTTTTTTGAGTGCGGTTAATTTTATATATATATATATATATATATATATATATATATATATATATGTGTGTGTGTATGTGTGTATATATATATATATATATATATATATATATGTGTGTTTGTGTGTATGTATATATATGTGTGTGTATATATATATATATATATATATATATATATGTGTATGTGTATGTATATATATATATATATATATATATATATATATATATATATATATATATATATATATAGTGTGTGTGTGTGTGTGTGTGTATATATATATATATATATATATATAAAACTCACCTAGAATGATGCCACAGTATAAAGACAAAATGATTGATTTTAACAATTGGCTAAAATTTTTGTGTCATTCAAAGGGGATCCAGTGTCTGT
>NC_056726.1:438731943-438839154 GCF_019279795.1 Protopterus annectens
TATATATAGATATATATATATATATCTATCTATATATCTATCTATATATATCTATATATGTATATATATATATATATATATATATATATATATATAGCGGGGAACATGACAGGCACATAGCACCACCATATGCTGTAAGGCTCATGTACTGTTCAGGTGTTGACATTTCGTGTTCCACTAGCTGTTGTGTGTACAATGTTTGAGGGCTGCCTATGTAGGAGTCACACATTGGGCCACCTATACATTACAATTAACAGGTGGTCATGTTTGTGTGCCATCCATTTTACTGTGTGTGTAGCTGGAGAGGTGTCAGTCCGTAGGCCTACACTGTCAGAGTATGTGCTATACGTTCCCTTTTTGCCAAGGCGTAGGCATATTGGGCACGCCTCCGTCTGCCTACTGGGGCTGGCACAGTGTGTTCATGGTCTGAATCCCTCTGTGCCTGTAATGGCCTTGGCAATTGAGGTGGGCTATGTGGGCCTTCACCATTTTGTCCCTGCTGCAGCTGCTTCCGCAGGATCATATTATGTAGCATGGCACATACTATGACGATGTGGGCACATGTGCCTGGAGAGTACTGCAAGGCTCCACCAGATGTATCCAAGCGCCGGAACCGTGATTTCAGCATCCCGAACACACGCTCTATGATGATTCTGGTTTGTGCATGTGCCTCATTATGGCGTTCTTGCATGGGTGTGTGTGCATTTCTGATGGGAGTCATCATCCACGGCTCCAGTGCATAGCCAGCATCCCCCACAAGATGGCCATGTGGGATGTCCCACCTGACAAATACCTGATACAGCTGTGAGGCATGCCAGATATGGGAGTCACATCCATGATAATGCCCTGGGCATTGCACATGACTTGGCAGTTGATGGAGTGGAATCCCTTGCGGTTTATGTAGCGCCTACCATGCTCACCGGGTGATGACTTGATTTGTATGTGCGTGCAGTCTGTCGCACCCAGTACCTCCAGGTAGTGTGCCACACGGTGGAAGTGGCGCATATTGCTGGCCAACTCCTCCTGAGTTCGGGGGAAGTATATCTGCTCATTGGCATGTGGTAACATGGCATCCAGGAACTGGTGTAGTACCCTGGATGCTGATGCCTGTGAGATCCCCATTATGTCTTCAGTTGGCCTTTGAAAGATACCTCTGGCCAGTATTCGCAGGCTTACACATACCTTCGTGTCCACCCTGTAACGCTCTACTATCTCCAGGTCATGTAGCCCCTGGTAGGTTACCCTTGGTCTGAACACTCTCCTTCTCCTCCGAGGCCTGCGGTGGTTGTCGGCATCATCCTCCACAACACCGTCAGTCTCTAACACATGCTGATGAATCACAGCTATGACAGCTCCCAACATGTACATTTTAAAAGTTCCCCGTGTGTTTACACCTATGGTGCAGTGTTTGGGAATAGACTGGTGTGTGTAGGGTGCTTTCACACTTTATACTATTGTGCTGTGAACACCGATGATGTCATAGGGTGTGTATGTACGATCGTAGCTACAAGGTATCTTATGTGTTTTACTGCCGGAACTACTATTATGGTGCCTTTGGTGTTGAATTACATTTGGCTGCTGTGATTACCTCTTGTCCTTCCCTTTACATTTCTGCACGTTGCACCTACCATTTTCTGGCATGCATCCAGCAGCCTACTTTCATTTGTACTTTCCTGGACCTGGTGTATCTTGCGTTATGTGTGCTACTGCCGGTCTGCTGTCAGTTTGCTTTGCTTTGCTCTGCTGTGTCAGGTCTCCCATCTTTGCAATCCAATACCTCTCCTCCTTTCTTTGCATTCCAATGCCTCCCCTATCCTGTTTTGCAGGTTTCTGCAAGCAAACTTGTCAGCTTCCGTCGATTGGCCATCGTGAGTTGATTGGTGTTGATTGCTCATTAGTACTCCAATTACCCTACTTCAGCATTTCCTTCTTTTCTGCCCTGACCTTCCTGTTTGTGCTATTGTTCGCGGCGCGTGCGTCCGATTACTGGGTTTCAGGCACGTTTTCATCCCCGTACACATGCGCTTTTGGGCACCATGTGTGCTCTCAGCTAAACGATTCTATACCTTCCTCCCCACCCCTGTCCTACAGTTTTGATAGCAACAGACAGGCCAGATTTGCATTGCTCCAATGTGCTTACTGCTATGGTGGCACACCCCTTTGCTGATGTCATGTATCTCCTCTGAGCCACTCCTCGGTGTTATACCGCTGCGCCGTATGGTACAACCTTCATCCGGCGGGACATTTGCGATTCAGTATTATCTGCCTCATTTGCATGGCATTGACTGCTAATTCATAGTTACCGTGCCGGACACTATCGCAGGCCCTTAGCAACCCTTGCACCTTGGTTGTGGTGTTCCATGCCTACCATTGTGTATTATGCTGTAAACCTGATTTCTATTACGTTCCGATTTTATGACATTTTTATATTATTTCTTTATGTTACAATTTCCACACACATGCCCTGCAGTTGTGCTGTGCCTTACTGTGGACATGAAATTAAATGTTGTTTTTTACGTGTTGTGCATCTTTTCTTATGCCATTGGCTGTGTATTTCGCCATTGGCATATGTTAACTTTGTGATACATGGGTCTGGCCCGCTTCCATAGCTCCGATGTTCTGTTTGGAAAAATGTAAACCGTGTTTTTTGGTTTACATTTCCGTGGGCTTACGCTACGCCTGCACCACTTCATGAATCACTATATGCCTTCATTTGCATGGTGCGACACTGCACATGGGGTGATTAGCATACCTAAGCTGGGGGCTGCGCAGTTCTGGTGTACGCCGGTAGTGCACGTGGAATTGGATCGTACCTGAATCGCTCGACGGCCATATTTGGCATTATACCGCCTACGCTATGCCTGCACCTGGCGCAAGCTTCATGAATCCCGGGGAATATTTTAAAATCCTTACAAAAACTAGAATGTTTAAATAAAGCATTATTTTCATCACCAATTTTGATGGAATGTAAATGTTCGTAGATTCATTTAATTAATCTCCTCTCAGTTTTTCCAATATAAAAATCGGGTCTATATTACATAGTCGAAGTTCCATAGCTTTGACTGACATATGTTCGAACACATACATCCAAAGTTACAGAGCTTCGATTATCAATAAAATAATAAAAACAATATGAAAAAGAAAATAAAAGAGTATACGCAAGGGGGCAAGACCCCCTGCACCACCACACCCCATATACCAACTCCGAGGTCACGCTACAGTGCAGTAAAGGAAACTTTACTGCACTGTAGCGCGGCCTCGGAGTTGGTATATTTAAAGAGCGGGGGACAGGGTTGCTTGCCCCCCTGCATATACCCTTTTATTTTATTTTCCGTTTTATTTTTATGTTTTTATTGCTAGTGGAAGTTCAGTAACTTTGGACATGTGTTCGAACATATGTCAGTCGAAGTTACGGAACTTCGACTATGTAATATAGACCTTAAAAATCAGTACATGCAGAACAAAGGGCCACATAAACCACCCCACTGGTGGTGCAGGTATATCTATGTTGGCAAGGAATAACTCTGGGGTGGTTCAGGTGCTTGGCTGGATTCCATCAAACAGGAGCATATCAGTATCAGAGAGATGAGAACAATTCATTTGGCCCTAAAGACCTTCCAACACATGCTGAAACAAGGCCCATTAAAATTGTTCACAGACAACACTACAGTTCTGTGGTATGTGAACAAGCAGTGGGGAACAAAATCCTACTTGCTATGCAGACTAGCTCTCCAAGTGTGGGGGCTTGCCACAAAACAGGGAGTCGCACTACAGGTAGTGTATATCCCTTCAGAGCAGAATTCTCAGGCAAACACCTAGCAAGTCCATGTCATAGTCCCACGAATGGATGCTCCACAGGGATGTGTTCTTGGACATAGTCCACAAATGGGGAACACCTTAAATAAGTCTGTTTGCCTCCTCTATGAAGAGACAATTTCCATCATTTTGCATCAGGCTGCTGAGTTGTCTGGCGAGGGCAACGGACACCTTCTTAATCTCTTGGAAGGGAATGTTTCTGTATGCATTCAACCCCCCTTCCCACTTGTTCAGAAAGTCCTACTGAAAATTCAGTAAGACAGACCAAAAATCTTGTTGGTGACTCCCTTTTGGCCAAGACAGCACTGGTTCCCTCTCCTTCTGCATTTAGCCAGGGGCAATTGTCACAAGTTACCTCACAGAGTGGACCTTCTCACACAGGACAAGGGATCTCTAATCCATCTCCACTTAGTCTCTGAACTTCACCCTGTGGGTGATAGAATTCTGATCCCTTACAGACACCTGTACAATGAGGACATGCTCACAATCCTGCAATAGGCCAGGAAACCTAATTCTAGGAGATCTTCTATATCTAAATTGAAAAGATTTTCCATATGGTGTCTACAAAAACAACTGGACCCTTTCCAGGGTGATGTCCATTTGGTACTGTCATACCTGTGTGAACTCTTGCAGTCAGGGTTGGCATACTCCTCCATTAAAACCCACCTGGCTACTATTTCAGCTTGTCTGCCTCTGGATCCCCTTTTGGCTTCCAGATTGCCTGAAAAGTTATTCCAAAAGGGAGTGCTGCATCTCAGGCTCCCCAGGAAACACATCCCTCCCCCCTGGGACCTGAATTATGTTTTGGAGAAGCTCATGGTGGTACCCTTTGAACCAGGGTCTAAGGCTTCTCTGAAACACTGCACTCCAAAAACAGTACTCCTAGTGGCCTTGACATCGGCTAGAAGAGTGTCTGAGTTACAGGCTGTCATGGCCATTCCCCCTTTCTTCATCTTCCACAAAGACAGGGTAACCCTTAGGACCAACCATTCCTTCACAGACAGCTTAGGTTCTACCTAGACAAGACCAAATCTATCAGAAAATCTGACCAATTGTTTGTCTCCTTTCAAACCAGGGCCCTGGGGAAAGCAGTGACAAAACAGACAATTTCAGCCTGGATTTCCAGAGCAATTTCCTTCTGCTATGCACACTATGGGAAATCCTTGGGGGTCCAAAGTTAAACCATACTCCACTAGGGGTATGGCTTCATCTGGAGCTTTCTTTAAGGGATTGGACACTGCCACCATTTTAAAGTCAGCAACATGGACATCTATCCACACCTTTAGTAAACATTACAAATTGGACCAAATTTCCAAATCTAGGGCTGGATTTGCCAGGGCAATCCTCCATGGATTTAAAGAAAATAGTTCCAAGTCACCACCCTTTTCTTCCCCATGAGTTTTGGCACTCACCCAAGACTTTGGAATACTGCAACATGAGAATAGAAGGACGTAGAATAGTATAAAATCTTACCATAACCATAGATATCCTTCTCTTCCATGTTGCAGTATTTGTTCCCTCCTTCCTTCCCCTCCTTTTCTTTTAAATGGTCCCTTCTTGGATGGCAGTGGACTTGCATAGTTATTCCTGGGACAGGGGTCCAACTGGGGCACTCAGTTCTGAGGACTGGTGCATGCAGACATCACTTTTATGGCCCATGTTCCCTTAGCCAAATTCAGACGTCCCACGCACCTAGCAGTGACTAGAAGCTTTTGTATACTGTTCTTACGTTCGGGTAGCAAGAGAGGGAAACCTAAAAGTTTGGAATACTGCAACATGGAAGGGAAGGACATCTATGGTTATGGTAAGATTTTACACAACTATTCTTTCTTAACAATGGAGTGCATGCCACCAGCATCCAAGGAATGATGTAAGCCCATAGATAATATTTGGTCAAATAGAATTCCTGCCCTGAGGATATTGCATAAAGGTTTTTTCAAGATGAATGCGTGACGATCTGGTCTACCTGACTGGATAACGTCACTTCCACCAATAAGTTGCTGGGGTAAGCACGATCGAGAAACATATTCTTAAAATCCATTCCTTAATAAAATTTTCATCCACTGATTATAATTTTGGAAAGACAGATAAATTGTCCCCTCACAATACCCATTTTCTTGAAAGAATGAGCACTAATAAATGTAAGTGGTTATTGGAAAAAGTGCCCTATCTTTATATGGTGGACTCATAATGGCTGTTAACTAAATTCCTCTACACGTATATGTCACGGAATGAAATACCTACATGCTGAATGCTAAAAGAATTACAGAAAGGAAGCAATAGAACCAAGGTATTGAAAGAAAATTGGTTAAGTGTGTCCAATTCACCACTCCAAACAATAAAAGTATCTGCCAGGAATCAAAGATTTAATGAAATAAAGGGCCAGAACTCACTAATCCTTAGAAACAAGTGCTCCCAGTGGCATAAAACCAGATTAGCTGGACAACAGACTGCCCCCATTGCCACTCCAGAGGATTGTTTAAAATATTCATTCTCAAATGTAAAAAAAAGTTATTGCTTACAACCAAGTCCATCATAATATAAATAGTGCTGATGTTCCAAGGTGACATTGATGTTTTGGTTGAAACAATGTCATGAAACCATTTAAGTTCAGTGGATTGTAGAATGACTGTGAACAAGTCCTTGACAACTGCTCTGATCAAAATGTCACTTGGCTCATATTGTAAGTACCAAGTGTCTTTTAGGACGGTGGAAAATATGTGAAAGGTTTTAGTTTTTGGTCAACAAAAATAGTGGTTCCATCCTGGAACCACCTACAGATATAATGGTTCTCCTTGGAGGCTTAACTCTGTCCTTATGAATCTTACTAGAAATTATAAGAATACTTGGTTTCTTCACGGCTGAAAAAATTGTGTTCCTGTATTGAGATGTCACCATCTAAGAATAAATCATAAAGGGCCATATTTATATATTTATATGAGTGATAGACTTATTAACACTGTCTGCCTGGTAAAAAAAAAAAAAAAAATTCAAAATCAGTTTTGTCCATCAAAACAACATTCATTCCTTGTCAGGTTTCATGATCTGTATCTCAGGTTTACATGACGGTTCATGGAACACTTACAGTTCTTTGAGGGTTAAATTGTAATATTTATGTTCCAGTGGGTTGGATGCCATGACTCAAATGTCATTTATACCACATCTTTTCAGAGCAGTCAAAGGTGGTTGTAAAGGTGGGTTCCACTGAGATCACTGCCAGGAGACCCAATGTGGGTGAACTAAATTAATAGTCCCAAATATTAACAAAACAATATTGAGTTTGCATACAAAGACTTTCAACTCCGCTATAGTATCAACCATATTAAGGTGCTGTGCAGGAGTGAAAGTGAAATCTTTTTTGAATAACTGTTGATGAACCACGTAGTTGTGATACTGCTGAAGTTAAATTTATGAAAGCCCGAACTAAAATCTTGGTTGTGAAAAGACAAAAATACATCAGCAGGTGATGTGCAAAAAAAAAAAAAAAAAAATTCATCAGTTCCCTGGACTGCTTTTCCTGCATACTTACACATTTACAGGTTCAGGGGTAGCATGAAAACCCACTCAAAGGATCTTGGTCTCTTTTGCAACATAATTAGAAAATGTTGGAGGAAAAAGTACATATCACAGCAAATACCTCTTCTGTGGAACAGTCTTCCACTCCACATAAAACAAAGTACTTCTCTTACTCTATTGAAAAATAAATCCGGACTTGTGGCTGGGATACAACAAATTCACCCATGGTGTAGCACCCATGTCCTTCATGGGTAGGGGCAATAAGTACATGTTCAAAACTTCTTGTTCAGTCCACCTTTTAGTTATTTGAACACAAAATATAATGGGAATGTTAATAGTGGCTTCTTAAGATCCTTGCGATCAATTGCTTAGTTAGTTTTTATGAACCTGCATTCTAATGGAGCTGTGTCATGAGACTAACCAGCTGTTTCTGCATGATCAAGTTCTACAGTACAGCAGAGGTAACAAACGTGTTGACTATGTCAAAGAAGTGCAGCAGTACCGCTTTAGATGTGTCAAGAATTATGCCTTCAGCATACTAGCATAGCATTTGATAACATTCCAGGTCTCTGCAAGGGCTGTACTGCATTGATTGCAGTTGCAATTTCAGGGTTATTGACAGAAGTCCTGAGCCAGGGCTCCAGGGGGTATCCAGTACCACATGGAACACACAGCAGAATATAGTTTGGGGATGGGGGAGGAGTTAATGGCTACATAGTTGGCCTTGTGGTAGGTCACCTTTAGTGGAAGCAAAAATGCAGATGTGTGTGCCAGATACGGGAAATGTCATGGTTTTACCCCCCCCCCCCCCCACACACACACACAGATTGGAGAACAGAATTAAAAATTTAAACTGGGAAATGCATGACTAGTCAGAATACCCTATCCAATGGTACCAAAGGGGAAAAAAGCAGACTTCATTGCTGGAGAAAAAGCTGAATGTAGAAGACTTTGGACCTATCCTGCACCTGTGTTCATACTGAAAAATAACATATTTCAAAATCTTGGCTTAGTTATAGAATGGATAAATTACTGATACAGTAGTTGAATTTAAAATTAATCCTCCAAAAGTTTATTATTTTTCTAAAGCAGATGTTTCTGACATAATACAGTAGTTTGTATGTAATCAAGTCCAGGAGAAGAATTTATTGATGTTTCTGTAACTGTAACTGCATGTGCAGAACTGTTTTGCATTTGTGGTTGTAGAAGGTGTTATTTAACAGGATAGTGTATCACAATGAGGTGCTAACTGCTTAATGATAAGAGTACTACCATGTATACAGAGTAGTTCTAACAATTCGCAGACGTCTGTTCTTTGCAGATGTAGTCACGTAAGTTCATTCTTCAGCTGTTCCTCTGATAGGTATGTGTTTGTTACTCATTTGACATGTCAAAGTCTTGTTGGTATCGATGGTTGTGCGCACATTCATATTAAAGGGAACAGTGCTTGGAACTAAATTTCTGAGTCGAAACAAAAACATTGAAAAAGCTAGTCTTTCATGCCTAATGTTCAAATGTAACTTAAAATGATCAGAGATGGCCACTAGAAGAAATGGAAGTTGTCATAAAAAACACAAACTGCTGTCCATATTAGAGAAGACAAAAAAGGAAATTAAAATATTTTCAGTGCAAGTTAAGTAGAGTAATATCACCCCAGTAAATGTTCTCACAGTGTCCTCTTTGTCCCCATAAGTTTACTCAAGGGAGGCAAAACTGCTCCAAAATGAAATCATGAAACGTGACAGCACCCCTCCCCCATCAAGCCATTTTGTGAGTTGCAAAGAAGTTAACCGTGATTTCAGGTGAAATAAGAGTGAAGTGCAAAACTTTGTTACCCATTAAAGCGGTTTTTGCAGGGGACACTGCATCCAGCACTCCTGATGTGGAAGAGGATGATTCTTAAGATCACTGTACCTAGGGAAGGGAGAAATTCTTTAAGATAAAGTATTTCAGATTTGATATAAATTACCCCACTTGTTAAATGTTTGAATTTCTCTGGAGCAGACTTGCACTCCACAGACTTATAGCTAGAACCCCATTCTGAGCTATGACCATTTTAAAACTAGAACTGTTACAGTGATGCATGGACATTTATTCTGCAGGAGACATCAAGGTATAATGAAAAATGTTTTCACTTGGTCCCATGGCAGAAAAAGATAAAGCCCTGATTGCACTCCAGATATATTTGACTGGAGGTCCGGGTGCTGGAGGAATGTGGCGGGGAAGGATGGTAGTGAGTGGCCAGTGCCAAGTCTCCTATTTTGGGATGGAGAGAAGAGGGGAGCAGCCTAGCTTGCTACAATCGGAACATAAAGACCCAGATGATCTCCATGCTGCAAACAGTATGCCACTTGATCTGGAAGTTGTGCATGTGCAGAAGTGTGCATGCACCTCCCTAAGGCAGCCATAATGGAGCTCACAAAGCTGCTACTAGGTGAGGATGAGTTAAAGCATATGCCCACTACCTGGCAGCAGTCTGATACTGTACCAGCATTCTCAATCTCCTCACCAGCCCTGGTCAGGCAGTACTCGTGGAATGAGAAGAGTCTGCTGGCAGGTGATGGGCAGCTGTGGGGAGTGTGAGTAAAAAGATGCAATGAAAACCTTTATTTTCTTTCCTTCAGTTTTTGGGTACACATTTACTGATGGAGTCATTAACATTAACCTTAACTACTAATTATTGGGAAGGTTCTGCAGCAATAGATCTGCATGCTTTAAAATAATCTAACGGTTCTCTTACTTGAATGTATCTTTGTAGACGCTAAACATAATGATCAAATTCTTTTCAGCAGTCTTATGTCTGTTATTTAACATGCATAATAGCTGATATTCATTCCTTTGATCTTTCAGTAATAAATGGTAATTTCATGTTACAAAACCGTGACACTACAATTAAATAGATTTTGATATTGTATTAATAGTTACAAACATAATATTGGAAAGACGTGATGATTAGTGCTATACATGTGAAAATCTATGTGATATGATGTGTTGCAAATTAACTGAACAAGTCTTATAAATTTGAAAGCACTGATTAGGTTCCCTGAAAAAAAGTTTGTTGACTGTCAGGAATGCAGAGACTAATGCATTCCTTTCTTGCCATAGACAGATGGTAGATGGCTGGAAAATTCCATTCAAACAGTGCACTGCTGCACAGTTTTCCCATGGCTTTTCCATAGCTATAGTATACCTTGTGTGTGTATCACAAGTAAAATAACTTGGGGTATATAGCACAGTGTAATGTATTTAATCTGTATCCCAGAATGCTTTATAGGTATTTTGATTTTGCTTTTGCTTTGTAGACCAGGTTAGTCCCACCAGGCATGATCTGTTACAAGCAGACCTTGATACGAATACCTGAGGTGGTATTCATATCACTACTGAGTAGGAGAAAATTGTTCAAGACATTAAAAAAATTCCCATGTGCTCTTGTGTGTCTTGTATTGGTGATGGCGGAGAGGAAAGAAATGGCTGAGAAGGAGGGATGTGACTACGAGAAAACCAGACTACTCACTGATACCACTGAGGCAGAAGTGAAAGAAACAGTTACATTTTAGAAGATTACCTTTTGAATTGCTCATATGCTGCGGTGGTACGGCGGTAGCGTTGTTACCTCACAGCAAGAGGTTCTCCCGTTCGATTCTCGGCTTGGCTTCGGAGTGCCTTCTGTGTGGAGTCTGCATGTCCTCCCCGTGGTTGGGTAGCATTCGAAAGACATGATGCATAAATGGGCGTGCCTTCTTTGAAGGTTGGGCGTCGAGCTGGCACCTCAGCGTTTCGCAAAAATCTACTGCCAATCATTAGCGGACCGGAGTTCCGCTGTGGCGACCCCTAACTGGGAAAAGCCAAAAGACAAACAACAACTTTTTGAATTGCTCATGTGTGAAATTGACAGAAACTCTGCTAGAGTTGATGTGGCATTCCATAATGGAACTTGCTGCTTAAGAGCTCATGAAAGAGCCTACTGAGTTCTACAGTGAAGGTGTAAAAACTGGAGGATAAGTGGTGCACTCCGTTTTATCCCCAGCATGAACATATGATCACGTGCAGCTGGAAGGAGGAGGAAGTGCACAGCAACAGTATTTTCACAGCACGGGGAAGTGTGATCATATACAAAAATAGATACATCAGAAAAATTACTATGCCTTTATTGTTCTGTTACTAAACAGCAGTACATTGGTCCGGCTTAACCACCAGACTTTTTTTTTAAATAAAATTTAGTCCTACAGATATACACATTTAGGAGGGTGGGTCCATCCTGCTTTAGGAGCAGAAGCATTTTATGAGATTTCATTTGAAAAATTTGGCACTTCAAAAAGAGCTATATTGTTATTAACAAACAACAAAAAAGGGAGAGGGCACGGAATGACTTTTCCATAAATCTGTTTTTGTGTGAAAACAAAAGACTGGGAAAAACTGATGTGACTTTTCTATAACTAATCTGGCAATTTCAAAGAGAATGATTTTCTTGTAATTTAAGACCAATATTATTGTGGTATAATGTTCTAAGTAGGAAATGCGACAGTCTAATGATTGACTTAAGTGTAGATGCTAGTGGAATATGGACTGGGGGTGCTCATGCTTTGCTACTTTAAAGACTGAAACCTCACTACTAATATAATAGCTGTAAATCAGAAAAAAAGTGTGTAGTGTACTACGCTCATTAGTCAAAGAAGTGTGTGAGCAGCAGGCTCAAACAAGTCAAAGTACGGCAAATTGTGATTTAGAATGGATCAGATGGAGTAATATGACATAGTTTTGGATGGATGGCCAATAAGCTGCTTTACTGGAAAAGTATGCTATGGAATCTACAATAGAGAATGAAAAACAGTTGAAGTGAGAGTGTTTGTAAAGCCCAATGTTGCAAGTGTAAACTAAGTGAAGTATATGTGAGTGTAGCAACTGACTTGGTTCAAAGCTTTCTAAAATGATATGGTAGAAAATTTAGAAGGTGTTTCCTTAGTGGAAGAGAGAAACAAGAGAGCCTTGACTAAAAACAGGGACAACAAAAAGAGAAACAAATCAGAACATTACAAATTACAGCTTTCAGAAGTTTGTCTTTAAATGTGATTAGTAATAAGAATGAGGCAAGAAGGCTTGACTGTATTACAATGCCAGTGCAGTGTGGTCAGGTCATTATTTGTTTGCAAGATGTAAGACACAAGAAAGGAAAAGGAAGAGTTTTGTATTTAGGTGCAGTGGAATGGTTTATTTACTTTTGGGAATCAATTATGTTTCAGTACAGCTGTTCTTGTTGAAAAGAGATAGTGAAGTTGAGGCGTTAACAATAGTAAGGACAGGAAGAACACTGCCAATTGGTATATAGTGAGAAGGTGAACACAGTGCAGGTGGATGAGTAATGCAGACCAGTGACAGAAATGAAAGATTTGCTTGATAGTATTAATTATATATTAATAATAGGACTAAAACATGGATAAAAACTTGTCTGTCATTTAAAAGAAGGGATGAGAATAGGAAAATAAAACACTAGACATTAAAGAATGAGAAAGGTGATGAAAGTATGTATGGTGAATGGTGGAGCAAGAGTCTAATCACTGCAGGTGTAACTTGTGGGTTTTTATACATTTATATAGCAACAATCTGTTGGAATTAGCAAGAGGAAAATCAGTTACCAATTCTCAGATCATTTGGCTGTTTAGAGTATATTTGGAGTGGAGGAAGTAATTTAAAAACAGTATGGTAGAGGGTTATTCAGAATTGATTCAGACATATTTTAAAGAAGAAAACATGGAAAGTGGATTAAAATGTTGGAAGATTATGCAGGCATGAAACCTTTCCACAGCTCATGGACAGAATGGTGGCTATCCTTAAAAGTGAAGGTTATAACTGAATGTATAATATGTAATAAATATCCCGCGGTGGTGGTGCTGCGGTAGCGTTATCGCCTCATAGTAAGATGCTGTCCGGTTCGATTCTCAGCTAGACCGTCTTCTGCATGGAGACATGCATGAATGGGTGTACCTTCGTTGAAGGTTGTGTGTCAGGGCTGGTAACTCGGCACGTAAAAATCCACTACCATGGCGACCCCTAACTGGGAAAAGCCGAAAGACACAACAACACAGCATGAAAGGATACAATTGTTAGTAATGATATGAAATACATCAAGCATTGGAAAAAGTATAATGTTTTTGAGGAAGAAAAGGAGTTACATCAGGCAAGTGTTGAAACACACAAAACTGAATAATAGCACAGATGTTTGCAGTGGGAGAAGAAACAGTGGGTGTCTCACCTATTCAGAACTAAGGGTGTTTAATGATGAAGGGATTAAAAGATAAGAAATAACTGGAAAGAAAAAAGAAAGCACTAAAATTGGTAACAGGAAATTTGAAGATGTATGGCGGTTATTCAAGTCATACTGGTTGTGAATGGGATTCTGACAATTTTGTCTACAGCACAAATAAAATATTTGGAGAAAGAAATCATAAAAAGTATTACAATGATTTTTGAAGCAAGTAAGTGAAGTTAGTTCCCCAGGTAAGGATGGGAATACTTTGCAAGCAGTTCAAAATATTAAAGCAAAATCAACTAAAAATTGTAGACAAAAATAAATGTTAAATGAATAGTTAGCAAAGGGAATATTAAATATTTATGAAGTTATAATTTTAAGTTTCTATGAAAGAAGGGAGACCAGTGTGAAATTGAAAAATACAGAGCTATAGTTCTGATGTACACTGACGATTAGTTATTAATGAAGGCTATTCAGTTAGGATTTGAGAAGTAATAAGGGGAATACTAGACAAATGTGTGTACTATTTCAGAAAAAGGTAACGTATAAGACAGTTACTGATATTATTCAAGGAAGCCACTTTTTAGGAGAAACCACAAAAAACAGAAGAACACTACTTTGATAATGTTGTTAAGACATAAACATATCCTCTGGGTGCTCTCTTGTACAAATAAACTAGAAAAATTACTATGCTGTTATTGTTCTGTACTAAACAGCAGTACATGGGAGTGGCTCAAACATCAGACTTTTTTGCAAGATTAACCTGGAATGTATGCAGTAATTTCATTATAGTTGGTGCACTAGTGGCTTTAGTGATGTAAAATTATTAAAAAATGAAGGCTGATATATTGATATCTTAGAGATCATTAGATTATGTTGATGATTTGTCTAACAGTAATAGGACACAGGCTTTGCAAGATAACTTTGTGGAAGGTGATGACTATACAATATATGGGAAAGTACCTTGTCATTAGTTTATGTTGACAATATAAGGTCAGTTCAAATTTGTAATTATACTGCAGCAGTGAAGGAAAGGGATAGTGAAGCATTTGAGGTGTTGACATGTTGATATGCTGATGACATTGAGGAACTGCAGGAGAAACAGCAGCTGTACCATATTTTGGCTTATTTTGAAACTTGTGAACTTAAGGGACACATCTTTTCTTACAGAGGCTTGGTACAGTTAATAAGATGGGGAGAACTGAACATTTGCTGAGAAAGACTGTTGTGTTTGGACTGTGTATAAGTAGGTACAATTCTTGGGACCTGTACAGGAGAGTAGACATAGGAATCTGAAGTTTAGCTTGACTTATCCAGCTATATTTATCTTTTTTTTTTTTTTGCAATTCTGTAACTTTCATTTTAATCAGTTTTTTCTCCAAATATCTTTATTAAATTTTCACATACGACAAAGGCAATCTTACATTTATATAAATGAAAAACATACAAAATGATACCACTTTAGTTGCAGTTTACATCATAGACACCATTGAAACAACTGTAGTTGCAAACATTATGTATCACTTATAAACTACGCAGTCATCGTCAGTTAAGCATTATGTGATGCATTCAAATCCTGCCTCTTACACCTCATTCCTTCTCTGCATATATTGTTCCCACAATTCCCATTTTTCCTATGTAGTTTGCTCCTTCCCCTTTCTAAAGATCCCAGTTGCAGTTTTATCTCTTACTGTATTCACTACTTCTAGGAAAGTTGGTCTAGATTTTGATTTCCATTGTTTTTTTGGCAGCCACCATAATTAGACTCAGCAAAGCTTTACTATGTCTAGGCAATTCTGATTCTGTAGCATAACTCAATCAATCATCTCCCCAGTCAGTCCAATCTTTTCATCCATACTCATAAAGTAATTGGCAGGGAATCTCTAAAGTCTGCCAGTGCATCATACTCTAAAAAAATATTCCCAGCTACCTCTTTCTTGCCTGTCACACCTCAAACATTTGCTATCCACCTGAGGAAAAATTCTTTGGAGTCTACTTGGGGTATAAAAATACCTATGTAAACACTTCCAGGCAAAGATCCTAAAACTTCTAGACTTTGTTGCTTATTTAGGAGATATACATATATATCCCCCCATTGTCTCTCTGTGAATTTCTTATCCAGTCTCTCTTCCCAAGACTTTCTAAGTTCCTCTGATTGATTCTTATAATTATCATACAATATTTTATATGCTTTACTAATTATTCCTTTTTTTAAAGGCAGCTTCTGTTCTAGATTCTATTAAAGACTCTACCACTGCTGGTCTTTCATTTAGGAGCACCCTGTTACTTTCTCTTTGCCTATACTCTGATAACAATCCTTGATATAGAGAAGGCAATCTCTTAACCTGCAGTCCAGATACATTATCGGCCTCTTCTTATTCTATTACCTTTCCCATTCTAGTTATTTGCTCCCAATATCTTGGTTTCTTTTCCAATTTTCTCCAATAAATTCCAGCCCCCTCTTGCCTATTATCTGTATCCCTGACTACAGTCATCCCTATTGGCAAAATCCTTTTCTCCATTCTCGTGCTGGTTTGGTTCTTAGAATACTCCCTGCTATTTTATGAATATAATACTCTGTATGATTTTGGTTGTTCTCCTTAAGAGTCTGCATCCAAAATCCCAATCGCTCCTTATTTCTTGAGCTCCTTGCTGTGTCAGCATCATTCCTTTCCAGTTTGAATTATAGTTTTCTGATTGTGCTATGTATTATAGCCTTAACTGTGTTGCTCTAAAATACCCTTCAGATTAGTTAATCCTGCCTTGTTCTATTGGTAGAATCAGCTTATCCCACTTGACCCTTGCTGTCTTCCCTTCCCAGTTGAAATCCTTCATCTCTTTTTAATTGCTATCCACAGGTTCTCCTTCAGTTGTTAAAAGTGTGCCTGACCTTTTTATAAGACTAAAGGGAGTAAAATGTTTTAATAGCCCGTATCTTAGTATCCATATCCATATAAGAAAACTTCCGGTTTCTCAATTTTTGTATTATCTTCTGTTTAGTCTCTTCCCACATATCCTTAGCTGCCACCACAGAGTCATTTCTAATCCATACTCCTAAATACTTTATTTTAATGTCCCCATAAATCCTGATACTATTGGACCAATTTGTGTATGGGTACATAATTTATCACTATTGCCTTTGTTTTAGCTTCATTAATTTTGTATCCTGAGAAGATCTGAAACTGACCTAAAATGCTCCACGACACTGCAATGTCTCTTTTTGGTTTCATGTATAAAATAATATCATCTGTAAATAGAGCCAACTTTTCCTGACTATCATACCAAGTATATCCTTAAATTTCTGAGTCCCTTATTTTCTTTGCCAGTGGTTCTAAATATAATGCAAACAACAAAGGGGAAAGCAGACAACCCTGCCTGGTTCCTCTACTCAAGCAGAAATTATTGGAGAGTACCCCACCTACTTTAATTTGCACCTCCAATCCCTCATATATTCTTCTAATCAACCTTATAATTGTATCAGAGAAATCAAATGCTTCCATTGCCCTGCTCATGAAGTCCTAGTCTACTCTGTCAAATGCTTTCTCCTCATCAAGACCCACCAATACCTTAAAGACAGCGGGGTACAGCAGTTTGAATCTCGCACCTGCATCTCGGCATTCTCTGAATAGTGGAATAAATTTGCTCCTCTTCTGTCTGGTGTACAATGAGTAGTCATTTTCCACAAACACTCTGCTGTTTCCCACCTTTAGTACTTTGTCCTTCTGCCACAGTTTTGTCAGAATCAACTCCTTCTGCTGGTAGGCTTGCATCTTTACTATTAAAGGTCTAGGTTGTTTTCTCATAGCCATGTTTGGAGCATACACATGATGTGCCCTTTCAGCTAACAACTCCTGCTCTAGAATACCAGTCCAGCCACTTATTTGTGCTTTCATAAAATTAATACATTCTGCCTTCCACCTTCTGTGGTATAGCTGAAAATCTCAAGTTTTCCCTCAGTGCTGTGTCCTCTAATTCTATTATTTTTTGAAATATCTCTTCTTGAGCAGTCTCATATTCAGCCAGCCTTTTCTTCATTTCACCCTCTGAAGTTTCCAGCTTCATCACCTCATCTGAATATCTGTTTAAAGCTTCTTCCATTTTTTCCAACCTTTAGTTTGCGTTGATATACTCCATCAATGTTTAATTTATTTTAACCAGGTCTGTGTGCAGTTGTCTTCTATTTTCCTGTAGGTTACTGGAATTCACTTCTGTAGATTGCATTGCTTTTAGCTGAACAGCTACAGAACTTTCCCCACTCAGTGTTTCTTCCTCACTTTTTGTCCTCTGTATTTTTTTTCTAGCATCCAGGCAGTACACTTACTTGCCAGTTACTGAAATTTATTCAACACAAGTCTGCTGGCATTCTCTGCTGAGTTTGTTTTCACACTGGGAGAGCTAGAATTAAACTGTTACACAATGTGCAGACATTTTGGAAGTCCATTCAACTGGGATTTTATGAGTAAGGCAGTGGTAGCATTTGTATTCCTTGATAGAATAATACAATTAATTAGGAAGGTATATAAGGGCTGAAAGAAAGAATTAAGGCAGGAGGATTCCTCTCTGACAAGCTGAGTTTGAACAGAGGATCCAGGCAGGGGACTCCGCTCTCCTGTTTGTTTTTTATAGTTAGAGCCACTGACAAAGAAAATTAGGGACTCACAAATTCAAAGATAACTGGTATGAAAATCAAGAAAAATTAGCCTTCTTTCTAGATGATATTTTGTTTTTATAAATCCAGAAAAAGGACATTTCAGTATTGTAGACCATTTTGAGACAGTTTCAATTTTTTTAGAATATGAAATGACTGAAGATAAAACAGAGGCTGTTGTGGCAAAATATGTCTTTTCACATGAATTGGTTCAGCAATATTCATATACTCATATTTTGGGGAACATAAGATGAAGTATTTGGTATATGGTTTAAAAAGATTCTATTATGAGAGGAAGCACCAACATCCTGGAAGAAAGCTGTGGTGGCTGTAATACATGAAGACAGTAAAGACCCATCAGACCCAGCTTCATATATTTCAATTTCAATTTTAAATCATGAATATAAAGTGTTTGTCTATAATAACTAAAAGAAATACAAAGGTGTTGCCTAAATTAATAGATGTGGATAAGAGTGATTTTGTGGATAGGAGGCAAATATTTGACATTAATAGAACACTGGTGATCCAGAGGGAAGCAGACTATAAGAAAACACTGTTTTTTTGGTGGTTCTTGATGGAGAGAAAGCATTTGACAGAGAAAACTAGGATTTTGAGTAGGGCACTCACATTCTCTGTTACAGTAATAAGGTTAATTAGGAGGATATATGAGGGCTTGGAGGCAAAAACTGAAGTGGGAAGTTTCTTCTCTGATAAACTGTCTGAACAGAGGAACCAGGAAGGGTTGTCCTCTTTCCCCTTTGTTGTTTGCATTATATTTAGAGCCATTGGCAAAGAAAATAAAATACTCAAAAATTTAGATATATAATTGGTATGGTGCAAAAACAAACAGCCTAGCCTGAATAATTGCTATGTACCATAAAAACTTTCAAAAACTGAAAAAACGAGCAAAGCACAAATACGAGTGAATAAAATAAATACTTTATCAATGCTTTCACGTCTAAATGACACTTCTTCAGATCATAAAAACAATGTTAACATACATTTATGTAAAAAATACAAATCATACAATCACTCGTAGACCAATCAAACACTCAGAAAAATGGATATGTCACTTCAAACATTCGTAACTCACATGCAAATTATTTCTGGTAAGCATAAATATTTCAAAAACAATCAAATCACTTAAACATACAAGGTACAGAAATCCACCAATCAAAACATCACACAACTATCCTATCAACTTATTTGTGTAATGTACAGGATCTCAAATGTGGTTTGAGTGATATCTCATCATTTAAACCATAACCTCTATCAGACTGTAGCCTGATAATTCAATTCATGTCATTCATTTCAATTTTATTTTTCAAATCACCCATTCTTATCCCATCTACCAGTACCTGTATCACCCTGAACACAAATGTATGTTCCACCCCCATATCTATGGCATGTTTTACAACAGCATTCCTAGTCTAATCTCCTAATACTATAAAAATGTTTCATGCATATACGCTCCTTCAATGTACTACTAGTCATGCCAATATAAAATGAAGGGAACATTTTACAATGTGATAAATATACTATATTATGTGTATTGCAATCCACATAAAAATCAAATCTCTATTCTTTCTTAGTAGTAGGATGCACAAAAAGACCAGAGGTATCTAGATGTGAACAAAAATTAAAACCACCACATGCATGGGTACCTACATGTCATGTCACTACTTCCTCTATATTTCCAATATGCCAATAGCAAAGCATGCATTTCAATGACTTTTTTTAAATTAAAAACTTGGCTTAGGTCCCACTATTTCCTTAATGCGATCATCTGATGTAAAGACTAGACCAGTTCTTATGAAAGAACTCACAGATGGTATCAACATTTGAAGAAAATGGAAGAGCATTTCCCACAAAATGTTGATCATTATTCCTACTACTGACAACGGAGACAGCTGACTTATCTGAAAATATGGTTTAGCAAAACCATTTGTCAAAGTTACACATATCAAGACGTTTAGCTACTTCCCATCTCAAATATCCTCTGTTCAATAAATCATGCTTTAAACTAACAATCAACTGTCTAAACTCTGAGTCCCTACAGTTAAGTTTAGGTAACCTCATACCCTTTCCATGCATAACATTGCAATAAGTGTAGGAGGGATGCATACATAGCTGCAAAGATCACAACTAAAAGGAAAGAAAGATTTGCTCTGATCTTAATCTCTGGCTGTAGAATTAGAAGTGCTTTAGGTAACAACAAAGAGATGGACAGTGAAGACACCAACTCTAACATTTTTCTTACTGACAGTATTATTCGTTTTAGTATTGATATGTCAGATAGTCACATGATTCATAAAGTAATTGGCAACAACTGGAAAATTATCCCAGGGAACCAGGAACTTAGTAAGGTAGTGGGTCAGCAGCCATCATTTGTTTATAAGAAAAATATTAGTTTCAAACAGATTTTGCAGAGAGACTACACCAAGATTGAAAGTCCTAAAACCGAAAGGAGTTTAGGTACATTTAAATGTGGTAGTTGTGCGACATGCAGATTTTTTTTTTTATAAAGGACTATTGATCACTTTAAACCACTTTCAACATACCATCAAAGTTCCTGGCAGATACAACTGTCTTACTACAGGAATTCTGTATGTTAGTAAGTGTTCAGGTAGTGAAGCATTTTACGTGGGGATAACAAGTAGGCCCTTGGTAAACTCACTAAAGAACAACACTATTCTATCAAAACTCAGAATTGCAACAACACACTTTATAAGCACACTATCAGTTGTACTAAATACAAAGAGTTTTTATTTGGTGTGTTAGAATACATCCCTAAAGACAGAAGGGGAGGTGCTTATACAAACAAAATTGAGCAAATAGAAACCAAATGGCAAATAAAATGGTGTGCAGATGTATTCCCTGGGCTAAAAGAAACAGTTAATATTAAATGCTTTTTAAAAGACAAGAGAAGGACTATTATGTGATACCGCAGGTTGTTTTTGCAATTGTTTTTAAATGTTAATTAGGACAACTATGGTTTTAATCAGTGTTTTCATTCTGTTGGTTGAATTTCAAATAAATTGAGACTAGTTTTTAACTAAAGGAAAGTCTCTCTGTTGATTAGTGGCAGTGAAAAACATTGAGCAGCTTCCCTGCCCCCCGTGGGAGTGGTTACTGACTTGAAACTGTAGTTTTATTGGCCGTATTGGGTCAATTCCTGGCTCTTTCCAGCCCCTGCTATCAAGCATGCTTTAGCGAGATTTAGCGCGGAGTTGCCACTAGAGCAGCATCGAGCAGCGCCGGTTTAACAAGGTTAAACTTTTTCTGGCTCCATAAAGTCTGTTCTTCATTTTTTCCCTTAGAACTGCTCTACTAGTAATCTAAACAGTATATCCCTTAACTAAAAAGCGCAGCACTTGTTCCTAAAAAGCTTTTTTTTTTCCCTCCAAAAAAAAAAAAAAAAAAAAAAAAAGCTCAGCACTTGTCTTAAAAGCATCTTCTTTTCAGGCTTAGCACTTCTGTATTATACAAAGTCCCTCACTTGCGAACCCCCCCCCCCCAGGAGTACCCACTTCCTTACTAAGTCCTCTCTTATTCAGTTACACCCCTAACTTCTTAATTTCTCTAGCATGTCGAAGGGCCAGATGCTGGCGTCCTCTCCTGTCCAGTTGGTGAATCTGGGAATATTGAGGCAATGTTACAATTGCCTCATGTACACAGACAACCCTCTCCTCCTCCCACATAACACAAATACTTGCGAGAGATGCAGCTATTTAGCCAAACTGGAGGCTGAGCTCTCTCAACTCGGGACTGGCAAGACCAGACAGGAGGAGAAGGCAACTACACACACCACAAAACCAGTCTCACATAAAGCTATCACAACAATGGATCAAACACATAAACACACAAAGAAATACTCGGAGGCTCTGAGCAAAAATTTACCTAAACAGCAGAGGCCTCCAAAGCAGACACCCAAGCAACCGCCACCTCATGACACACCACAGGCAACACATAAACCACAAAATCAGTGTGCAAAGCAGTCACAGCCAAATACAACACCAAACATACTTGTCATAGGTGACTCCATAGTCAGACACACTGACGTCCCACTCACCAGGCTGAACAAGGAGAGGGTCACAGTAAGCTGCCTATCGGGCACTAGAATCCGCCACATAACACAAGCACTCGGGTCACTCCACAGCAAGTACAAATATGACACAGTCATTGTCCATGCTGGTGTGAACGACCTGAGACGTACCTCCCTGGACTACATGAAAAGAGACAGAGGAGCTCTCTGATTATGTAGCCCAGGCAGGTATGACCCTGACCCTGAGCAGCATACTTCCTTCACCAAGAATGATGCCACAGCATAGAGACAAGATGATCAGCTTTAACAATTGGCTTAATTTCTGGTGTCATTCAAAGGGGATCCAGTGTCTGTCTGCCTGGGATGACATGCTTGACAAGCCACGCTGCTTCGCAAGGGACGGCTTGCACCTGTCACCCCTGGGATTCCGGATATTGGCTAAGGCTCTTGCCACCCCCATAGTGCCTTTTTTAGGCAAGGCTCAAATTCCAAACCTACCACCCTAGAAAACAAAAATGGGAAGAAACTAAGGGTAATGCTGCTCAATTCCAGAAGTCTAAATCTCAAAATGCACGCACTCGAGGCCCTTCTCAGTATGGAGAACATCGATGTCTTTGCTGTGACTGAAACCTGCTTCAAGGCTCCTGAGAGCACCCCGGCACTATCAGGTTTTACCTCATATCATGCGTTCCGGCCCCAAAACCCGGACCACACCACAAAAGGAGGGGGTGTATCCATATTCATCAAGGATACCCACACCTCCAGGTTGGTGGCAACACACGAAGCATTGGAAACCATCCAGGTGCAATTAACCATAGGCAAAACTGCTCTACAATTTGTAGCATGCTACAGGCCACCATCTCAAACTCAGGAACCCCACACAGCCTTCCTGAAGACACTGGAGGGTATAAATGTATCTCAAAATACCATTATATTGGGTGACTTCAACTACCCAAATATAGACTGGGAACATTACTCAAGCCCAAACTTTCTAGCCCAAAGGTTCCTGGAGTTCATAAATTCAAATGCCATGGAACAACTAGTCACCGTTCCCACAAGAGGAGAAAATATACTAGATCTCATCATCACAAACACGGGGACAAAATGCTCCACACCGGAAGTATATCCCTCATTGGTGAGATCAGATCATAAACTAATCTCACTGGATATCCACATCCCGCCCCCACCCCAAACAAAGAAGACCACAGTGAAGAACTTCTCTAAAGCAAACTTCACACTACTCAAGACTGGTGTGGTATCCTTCAAGGCCCCCGAGCCAGTGGATACCACAACCCAAGCTGCGGAAGCCCTTACAAATGCCTTCTACGAACACCTCCAGGACTGCATGGATCAGGCAATCCCTAATAAAACCAAGACTCTTTCTACCAAGGGCAAACTTCCAGTCTGGTGGACCCCAGCCATAAACAAACTTTACAATAAGAGGAGAAAGCTGTTACATGATAGAGCAAAATCCATAAAAGCAAAGACACCTTTGATCATTATTAGTAAAAAAATACGAGCACTCATAAAATCATCCAAGGCCAACTTTGAGAGAAAAATTGCCATAGATTCAAAAGACAATCATAAGGCCTTCTTCAGCTATGTTAGAAACCTGGGTGGAAACTCCCAGATATGCTCAGAATTAGTCCAAAATGATACAAAAATCACTGAACCCACAGACATTGCCAACATACTGGCAGACAGGTTCAGTGCAAACTTCACCCCCCTCCCCAAAAGGAGAGATAACTATCCCAGCGGAGTGCAGCCCCCCAGACATCTCCAATGCGCAGGTGAAAGCTACTCTCTCTAAAGCTAAAAACATAGCATCAATGGGACCGGATGGTGTCCCCGGCTGTGTGCTACACGAACTCAATGAGGAACTAAACCCGCACATAAGGCAGCTGTTTAATCTTAGCCTTACCACAGGATATGTGCCCAAGGAGTGGCGTACGGCAACTGTGGTCCCACTCTACAAAGGCGGTGCCTCTATGGACCCTGGTAATTACCGCCCCATAAGCTTAACAAGCCTGGTCTGCAAAGCTATGGAGAGGATCATAATGGAACTCATAAACAAAGACATAGGGGATTTGCAGACATTGGACCCGACCCAGTTTGGCTTTGTCAAGGGCAGATCATGCCTTTTGAACTTGGTCGACTTCTTTGAAACAGTCACCAAGGCCATTGATGAGGGAAAGGCAGTCCATACAGCCTACCTTGACCTTGCAAAAGCTTTCGACACAATACCCCACTCGGGTATTATAGAGAAACTTACCAGCTTAAATGTAAACCCATATGTCACAAGATGGGTTGCAAACTGGCTAAAGGACAGAACCCACAGGGTTAGAGTAGCTGGAGCCATGTCAGACTCCAAGCCGGTCACAAGTGGTGTCCCACAGGGCTCAGTCCTTGGCCCCCTGTTGTTCGGCATCTACTTCTCAGAAGTACAGGCAAACACAGGAAGACTATGGTTGACAAAGTTTGCAGATGACTGCAAACTGGGAGCCATAGTGGAAAGTACATTGGACACAGATATCCTTCAGTGGGGTCTCACGGAAACTGATAGCTGGTGCCAGAGCCATGGCCTGAAGTTAAATGCCAAAAAATGTATAGTCATACCCTTCGGGAAAAACAAGGTAACCCAAAGCTACCATATAGGTGGCAATCCACTAAGCACAGAAGAGGTTATCAGGGACCTGGGGACCCAGGTTGACAGTGGCCTTTCTTTTGACACTCACATTGCTAAAGTGGTTAGAAAAACCTTCTACATTGCCCACCTGATCATGAAGGATTCACATCCAGATCAAGTGAGGTCATTGTTCCCCTGTACTCTTCACTTATCAGACCAATGATCGAGTACAATGCCCCATTCGGGATATATCTCACCCGACACCTGCAGCAATTGGAGAGACCCCAAAAGTTCCTCACCAAAAGGATAAAGGGACTCCAAAATCTGTCATATGCTGCCAGACTGAAGAAACTCCAGCTCTATTCAGTCGCATACCATCTGCTCAGAGGTGACCTGTGCCTGACATACAAGGCCATGTCCAACCCGGAATTAATGGACATGCTCCACCTCAAAAAATCCAAATCTACCAGATCCACTAGAGCAAGTGACTTAAACCTTAGCACGGATATAAATAGGACATGCTGGAGGGATAGATTTGTCACCCAGAGACTCCCTATGTTGTGGAATAAAATCCCGGTCCATGTGAGGCAGAGCACCTCGCTGGCTCTGTTCAAGAGAAATCTTGACCGGTGGATGGGAGATCGTAGGTTTACCCCGGGAATCATCTCTGTGTCACTGCTGGGCAGAGGCACAACAAACACATAAGGGGTGGCGTAAGCCACAAAACTCTGGGCTAGGCTTATAAATGCCTTAGGGCAGATAGCCTAGTATAAACCTATGAACCTATGTATTCTGACAGAGTCTACAGACAAAAGTGGAGATTAAAAAGTGTTTTATGCTAAAGACATCATTGTCTTCTGTTGCTACTTCCAGCCTACAGCCACTGTTTTTTTATTATTTGTTTCATAAGTTTACCACTTTGTCCAGTTTATTTTAATTTCATTCACTTACTGAGTAACAACACTCTGACTCTTCTTAAATGTTATGTGTGTGTAGCTGTCCAACCCCATCTTACAGAATGCTGTGGAGTATAAAGTATTATGGTGGTGCTGGTTTCATGGGATCATAATCAGTTGTTCATTAAGGTGTAGATGCTTGCTGTTTCTTGAGCCACAATCTTTCATGCTAACGGTTACATTTGTTACTAATAGTCTGTGATGGCACTATGTTTTACCAGAGAAAAAAAGTCCAGTACAGTCAAAACCTGAAAAGCATGTATTTTTAATATTTTATATGCTATGATATCCTAGTGTCTTTTTAATGGTATAAGTAGCCAAAGTAAAATACTTTTAAATTTAGACAATACATGCTCACCGCAAAAACCTTAACAGTTTTACAGCATCTCATCAGCAGATTCAAAGCAAATACCTCTCAACCTTTTAGTACAAAAATAATGGGGAGACAAGGTCCCCAAAACAGGGAAAAACTTTAAATATTGCTGTCATAAATTTAGAAAGTTGCTAGAATAAAAGATATTGTGTGATAATGCATTTTCTGAAGATTATGAAGGTTGAAACTCAAATGTCTGTCATTATTTAATGAATTCAGTCCTCAGTGATTTGCCACAAAAATCCAGGAAAAAAAAAAAACAGATTTTATGAGGAACAGACCAAAAATATGAGGAAAAATCTGGACAGTTAAGAGGTATAAAAGGCAACCATCACTGACACGGCAGTTGCATTCCAGTATACTTTAGAATGGCAGTGTACAGAATTACTGCTAACCTTAAGAGTATACAAGGAAAATATGTGACTTTTTTCCAGTGACACACTGTCCTTTATCATGTTTTAAACACACAAACACATTTTTCTTCAGCTGAAAAATGCTTACATTAGACCTTCTGAAAAGTTAGGAATAAAATGTAGGGACTCGTTATCATTCAGTCTCTGATTATATCAACGTTATCAGGTTTATTCATGCTAAGGTTACATCGTAAATTCCCAAAGACTGGGTAGATTTATGGCTGTACATGTGGGTGGGGATAGCATCTGTAAATGACAGTGCATAGAGAAAAAGCTTTGAATCCCTAGGCACTAACCTAAGGGCTAGAAACACCTTGCTATTCAGGGTTTTCCTGGGACAAAAACCTTAAAATGTGATAGGTGATAATGATATAAGATCCAGGCAGACAATTTCTTAAAGAAATTATTGTTATGTTTAATCCAGACTTAACATGTGCTCTGAAGAATCTGAAAAGCTTAGAAATTTCAGAAAAAAGAATAAATGGCTAAGACCTACTTTTTGTTTTGCCTTGCATATGTGCAAGCACAACATGTTGGTTCAGTAAGTAGTGGCTTTCATGTATATTAGCAAAACATCAAAGTAATTTTAATATCAGATGAATAAAATAAATTTGAAATAAAATAAATAACAAGATTCTATTAATGCCACAGAAAGGTAGAAACAGCTAAGTCATATATTTTGGTTTGTGCATGTGCATACAAAACATACTGGTACAGGAACAAGTTGCTTTCATACTAATTAGGCAAAACATCAAAAAAATACCAAAGTAGAAATACTTAGAAGTTTTCATTTAAAGAGACAAGGTAAAAAAAATGCATCAGTAGAATTAAAATTAATACTCAATATGGCACGGTTGTATCCCAAGGCCGGCAGCTGGAAGCTTGTAAATTTTATTATGTATCATTAGCACACTCAAATAAGACTATATTTTACACTTTCACTGTATTCTAATAAACTTCTGAATACCAGTTTTCAGACCAGCTGCTTTGAGAATCATTTAACTTGAACTTTAGGCTATATTTCCAGAGCTAAGAGATTGGCAGTTTATTGTACGTCTTCAGTGCATTTAAAGCAGACTATTATTTAATGTGTCAGTGCCTTCCAATAAATTTGTCATTATGATTGATTGCAGATTTCCCAAGCCTTTAGTTGATGGCATTTGTTTGCTAGTGCTCCTGATAGTGGTTATGAAAGCACTGCATTTTCTTAGCAGAAAAATGTTGCATGTTTTTCCTCCCTCACTTCAAACTCAAAACAAGAATGTTTTAGGAGAACTTGGGTAAATTAGTTTCAGCTGTTTTTGTTAATGCTGATGATATTTTTAATCTATGGCAAAATGCTATAGCTTGCTTCTCCATGGTAATCATTTTGACAGCACTTGTTCATAGGTAGGTACTAGGTTATCGGCCCTAGGGCCCATACAAGCCTAGCCAAAAAATGTACCCTGGCTTCCGCCACCCAAGAAAATTATTTTCCTGTGCCCCTGTCAAGCACAGCCACAGAAGTAATCCCCGGGGTGAATTTCCCATCCAATCATAAAGATTTTTCTTGAAGAGTGCTAATGAGGAGCTCTGTTTGACATAGGTAGTCTGTTCCAGAGTATGGGAAGTCTCTGGGACAGGAATCTATCCCTCCAGCATGTTCTGTTTATTGTGGTGACAAGATTAAGGTCCCTAGAGCGTGTAGCTCAGAGGGATTGGGATTTCTTTAAGTGGAGCATGTCCAACAGCTCTGGGTTTGATATAGCTTTGTATGTTAGGCAGAGATCGCACCTAAGTAGGCAATATGCGATGGAGTAAAGCTGTAGTTTTTTGAGACGGTCTGCATAGGGCATCTGTTTGAGGCCAGTAATCCTCTTTGTGAGGTATTTCTGTGGTCTTTCCAGTTGTTGTAGATGTCTTGTGAGGTACATACCAAAAGGGACATTGTACTCTATAATGGGTCTAATGAGTAGAGGGCAACAATGACCTCTTTTTTTTCTGGATGAGATGAGCCACGTAGAAGGATTTCCTAACCACTGTGGTGATGTGATTATCAAAGGAGAGACTACTGTCCACCTGTGTCCCAAGGTCTCATCACATTTTTGGCATTAAGTAGACTGCCAGCTATGTGGTAGTTCATGGGTACAGAGTTTTTACCAAAGGGGATGACAATACACTTTTTGGCATTGAGCTTTAAGCCATGGCTTTGACACCAGGTATCTGTCTCAGTGAGGCCCTTTTGTAGTTTGTCCACATCGTTAGGAGTTTCGATTATGGCTCCTAGTTTGCAGTCATCTGCAAACTTTGTTAGCCAATGACCTTCTGTGTTGGCCTGCACTTCAGAGAAGTAGATACCAAACAGGAGAGGACCCAGGACTGAACCCTGTGGTACTCCACTTGTCACTGGTCTGATGTCAGATTTGGAATCTGCTACTTTCACAGTGTGGGTTCTGTCTGTGAGCCAGTTGGCAACTCATCTTGTGACATAGGGATTTATACCTAGTTTACTGAGCTTATCTATAATTCCAGAGTGGGGGATGTTGTTGAAAGCCTTGGCGAGATCTAGATAAGCTGTGTGAACCGTTTTACCCTCATCTATGACTTTGGTGACTGCTTCAAAGAAGTCAATCATGTTTAGGAGACATGATCTGCCTTTTACAAATCCAAACTGAGTAGGGTCCAGAGTTTGGAGATTACCAATGTCTTTCTTTGAGTTCCACAATGATAACGTTCCATGGCCTTGCAGACCAGGCTCGTCAGGCTAATGGGGCGGTAGTTCCCGGGGTCCGTCGTGGCTCCCCCTTTGTGGAGTGGGATAACTGTCACGGTGCGCCATTCAGTGGGTACAAAGCCTGAGGTGAGGCTATGATTGAACATGGTACTTAGGTAGGGTGCCAGTTCATTCTGTTGTTTGTGCGGAACGCAGCCTGGAATATTGTCAGGTCCCATGGATGCTGTGTTCTTGGCTTTGGAGAGTGTGTTTTTTACCTGTGCAGCTGTGATTATAGGAACTTTGCATTCTTCCGGTATAGAGATGGGCCCTCTAGGGGGTGAGAGGGGGGTAAAGTTAGCACTGAACCTATCTGCTAGGATGTTGGCAATATCAGTTGGTTCTGTATATTTAGTGCCATTATGCTGTAACTCAGAGCAAATCTGAGTGTTCCCATTTAGATTCTTGACATAGCTATAGAATGCTTTGTGGTTGTCTTTAGAGTCAGTGGCAATTTTGTTTTCGTAACTAGCTTTGAAGGATTTTATGAGGGATCTCAGCTTCTTACTGAGGTTGACCAGGGAGTTCCTCCAGTCATGGGATTTTACTCTTTTTTGCAACAGTTTCTTTCTTCTGTTGTAGAGTTTGTTTATGGCAGAGGACCACCAGATTGGCTTCCTTTTTTTGGAGGATAACATCTTGTTTCTATTAGGGATAGTATGATCCATGCCCTTGTGTAAGTGCTTATAAAGTGCATTTGTGTAGGATTTGGCAGTCATATCTCTATTGTCCGTCTGCATGGGTGTCATGAAGTTTGCCACTTCTGTCTTAAGAAGTGTGAAGTTGGCTTTTGACAAGTTTTTTTACGATGGTTTCCCTAATTGGGGCTGGGGGTGGGATGTGGATGTTTGGGCTGATTAGCTTGTGGTCAGATCTGACCAACGAGGAATTGACCTCTGGTGTGGAACACCGGTTTCCCATGTTGGTAATGACCAGGTGGGGGTGTGAATAAGTTGATCCAAGGCATTGGAATTTATGAATTCTAGAAAACGTTGAGCAAAAGAGTTGGTACATGAGTAGTTTTCCCAGTTAATGGTGGGGTAGTTGAAATCGTCCATTATTAGGTTGTTGGGTTGTACCATAATACTTTCCAGTGTATCAAGAAATGAGGAATGTGAATCCTGGGGCATGGTGGGGGGTCTGTAGCAAGCTACAATTTGGATTGCGGTCTTGCCCAGAGTTAGTTGCACTTGGATGATCTCGGATGCATTATGCTGTGCAACTAGCCTGGAGGTGTGGATATCCTTAATGAATATGGACACGCCTCCGCCTTTAGTGCTTCTTTCTGGGTTAGGTGGCCGAAAGGTGTGGTATGAATTGAAGCCTGGCAATGCAGGGGTGCTCTCTGGAGCTTTGAACCAGGTCTCTGTCACTGCACAGATGTCAGTGTTCTCCATTTTAAGGAATGCCTCGAGTGAGTGCATTTTGAGGTTTAGACTTCTAGCATTGAGTAGCATTACCCTCAGATTTTGCTTGCTTGTACCTGTTACTGTGGTGAATTTGTCATTTGAACCTTGCCTAAAAAAGGCACTATAGGGGTGGCAAGAGCCTTAGCCAGTATCTGGAATGCTAAGGGCGACAGGTGCAGGCCATCTCTGGCAAAGCATCGTGGACTGTTGATCATGTCGTCCCAGGCAAACAAATACTGGATCCCCTTAGAATGACACCAGAAGCTTAGCCAATTGTTGAAGTCAATCATTTTGTCCTTGTACTGTGGTATCATTCTGGGTGATGGCAGGATGCTACTCAGGGTTAGGGTCATACCTGCCTGGGATACAAGATGGGAGAGCTCCTCCATGTCTCTTTTCATGTAGTCTAGGGAGGTACGTCTCAGGTCATTCACACCAACATGGACAATGACAGTGTCATATTTGTACTTATTGTGGAGTGACCTGAGTGCATGTGTTATGTGGCGGATCCTGGCACCTGACAGGAACTTTCTCCTTGTTTAGTCTAGTGAGTGGAACATCAGTGTGCCTGACTATAGAGTCACCTATGACTAGAGTGTTGGGTACGTTGTTATGCCTTATGGGCTGTGGTTCAGTGGCACACTGAGTTTGTGGGCTATGTGTCATTTGGGTTGTGTTGGGGGTGGGGTTTGCTTGCGTTTATGCTTTGGATGTCCCTGATGCTTGGGCAGGTTTTTATTGAGAGCCTCCGCGAATGTAGGTGTGTGTTTTGTGTTTCTATGTGTGTGTTTTAGTTGTGTAGGTGTTGAGGGCCTATGTGATGAGTGTGGTGTGGTGCAAGTGTTTACCTTCTCCTCTTGACTGTCTAGTCCAGTCTTGTGTGAAGAAAGCTTTGCTTCCAGTTTGGCTATATACGTGCATCTCTCACAGGTTGTAGTGTTGGGTGGTAGTATGAGAGGGTTGTTTGTGTACATGAGGCAATTGCTGCATTGCCCCAAGATGCCCAGATTCATCAGGTAGACAGGAGAAATCACTGGGAGCTGACCCTCAGACATGCCTGGATAAGTGCTTATTTATTAAATACTAAAAACTGCTTTCCACTAGACAAGTGAGGAAAGTTGAGTGCTGTAGTAATTTGCAGCTTATGTAGTGCTTACAATGAGTTTTGAACAAGTGCTGAGTTCAAAGAAACAGATTTGAGTGCTGAAACTAGAAAACGTGCTAGTTATAAGAAAAAAAAATTAAGCTAGAAGGCTTCCCCCTCCAGCTCAGAAGCATACAAACAGTAGATACCACTTAACAGGAAAGGCAGGAAACAAGCTTAAATTTTTTTTCTGTTTCCTAGATGCTCTCTTTGTACACAGTAGGAGTGCCTGAAATCAGAATATGATCTCACTGCACTCAGTTGAGTGAGCAAATTAGATGGGCCCAGAAGGAGTATCCAAACACAAATTTACAAGAGGGGCGGGCAGTTTCAAGGCCACTAAGATTAACACCAAAACAAAAACAGGGAGGGTGGGTGGGACTAACTGAAGAGCAGAGTCAAAACTTCCAGTTCAGTTAATATTCCTGCAACACAGTTAAATCAAGTTAAATACTGTATTATTTGAAAAAAGTGCAGATAAAGGTACTTAAATTCTCTTATACGTCCAGTTGAATACAGCTAGATCTTAGCCGGCCAAAGCTGAGGTTTTTAAGCAGAAAATATTTCAAACTGTACCACTTAAATAGGCAAGGACAGGAAATCAAAGAATGTGGCTACCCCCACACCTGCAATTACTAACAAATAATAAAATTCAAGCAAGCACTGACTGAAGAGCAGAGACAAAATGTCCAGTTCAGTTAATATTCTTGCAACACAGTTAAATCAATTTAAATACTGTATTATTTGAAAAAAGTGCAGATAAAGGTACTTAAATTCTCTTATACGTCCAGTTGAATACAGCTAGATCTTAGCAGGCCAAAACTGAGGTTTAAGCAGTTCAAATTTTTTTCTAATCAAGAGCATATTGCTTAAAGTGTATTGGTTGCATTATAAAGCAAGCACATGTGACAAACCTTTGGAGTTGGGCATAATTTCTGTACCATATACTGTATGAAATGATACAGCTTTTGATGCAAAATTTGTGTTGATATTGCAGTAAAGATTATCCTCAATTTTATTGAGTTGGTCTCTGCCATGTCATCATGAAAGATTTAACCCACAGTGCCTTACTGCCTAAGTTAATGTATATGCTGCTGTATTTCCATGATAAATATAAGGTATATTTTTTCCTAGAAAGTCAAGTTGTCAACTTGGTCTTGCGGATAGAACACCTTATGTTGACAACTTATATCAGGATATAGTAGTGAAGCCACACTGCAATTAACAGGCTACACTTCTAAAGAAGTATGTTGTTTTGCTTACTCAGAATGCTTTTCAGTTGTAACAAGTTCCCCAGTACCTAGCATGACATCATTTTGTGAGCATGGTTATAGAGAAAAATATGAGTAGCAATGAAACTACAAAATCAAACAACACATCATAATCTTCATTTCTTGCAAGATCTCTTTCAACTTTAATATGAGTAGTACAACTGGAAATTAAATTGATTAAAGACCAAATATGCGTCAGAAAATGACAAATATATGTTAAGCCTCAAGTTTGTTGCAGTTGTTTGCTAGAGCCTCTGAAAACACTTATAAAAAAGCAGTGTCAATTTCTTATTTATAATTCAAAAGAAAATGCTTTATATTGCTTCATTAATAAACTGTAAATTATGAATGTTTCAGCTCAGCACTGGTAAACTCAATTTCACTTGTTGGTAGCACTTCTGCCATTTCTTATAAAAGCAGTGTAATTATCTTTTTTATGAAGAGTAAATTATATATTTTGCTTATCTTTTTTGTTTAAATCATGTACAATTTGTTTCATTTCTGTTTCTGACAGCATTTGTAAAAATTGCCAAATTATAAAATTATACTGCTTCCCATAATAATGTTTATAAGATTTTCTATGTAGCTTTGCTGTGATCTTTAAACTTCATAGCAATAATCTTAGCTTGGTTTAGGTAAGATCAGTTCTAACTGCTTATTAGTGCTTTGGACAGTGCTTGTGGAGGCATCTCAAGCTCAGTTGTTAGTGTCTTTGCTTTCTTTTGCTTGAATTGTAGTGTGGAAACTGAGAAAATTGTTCAGTGTGCCCAGCCCCTGCTTTCTGTTTTAGAGCTGAGATTTACCACCATGGTATTTGCCCTTGAACTAGCCTAATTTAGAACATTGAGTGAAATTGCTTCTTGTGGTATAGTGTTTGCTTTTACAACTATGTACATGGGACAGGGTCTATGGTTGTGTATAGTGGCAGCCCTCTCACCCATACATATCTTTTGTAAAATGCATTCTACATTAGTAGATATGTACTGCTTCTGTGCTGTCATTAAAACACACACCCTCATTCTTCTCTTTGTCTCACCTTGCTGCACTTCCACTGAATTAAAATATAAATAGTCCTTTAATTAGTTGTGTCTTTCGGCTTTTCCCAGTTAGGGGTCGCCACAGCGGAACTCCGGTCCACTAATGATTGGTAGTTGATTTTTACATGCCGAGTTACCAGCCCTGACACACAACCTTCAACGAAGGTACGCCCATTCACGCATATCTCCACGCAGAAGATGCTCTAGCTGAGAATCGAACTGAACAGCGTCTTACTGTGAGGCGACAACGCTACCGCAGCACCATCACCGAGTAAAAGTTTCAGAAACAGGCATAGGATGATGCTGAAAAAATACATTTTAATCATAGCTGCAGCTTAGAGCAGGATGGGACAGAGAGCATACTGGCAAGAGTTTAAATAAAAAAAAATAGTCCTTTAATTAGTACAAAACTTTATTTAAACTCTTGCCAGTATGCTCTCTGTCCCATCCTGCTCTAAGCCGCAGCTATGATTAAAATGTATTTCTTCAGCATCATCCATCCTATGCCTGTTTCTGAAACTTACGTTTAGCACAGACACAGATCAATATAGGGAATGTTGGCCCAATATACAATTTAATGATAAGTATATGTTTATCAATTCTGTTTGTCATATCAGCTGTATCTCTGTCTTGACCAACTGATTTATAACTCTAAATATGTGGCCCTTCCTACTATTAGCCATAAAAAAATTCAGTACTTTGGCCTATACTTCTCTCTCCCAGAAAGACAGCCCATAAAATTAAGATAGAGGTAAATATGCATATGTTATGGCAAGATTCTGTTTAAAACTTTGTAGGGGATATACAGAATTTAACAAGGCCCAGCAGATGGTCTTCCTAATGATAAAATAGGAATAGCTGTTCTAGATGCAAATATGAACACTAAAAATAGCTGAGTAACATCTCCAAGTGACCAGTTCAGGAAGGAGGAAAAAGGTTTAAAGATGATCAGCCTTAGTGTATACTACTGTTAGCAGTAAAATAAAACATCTGCAAACTTTTGCTGAGCACTATCTTTCAGAGGTACTAGTAATTGCTGACATTTGTTTCATAGTGGCTATTACCACAAGAGAAAAGAAAATCCTTAGCTGTCGACAGAATCCTTTTTAATCCATATTCATAAAATACTACCTTTAGTCATGCCCCCTTAAGTATGGGCATTGCTGAAACAATTCATCTGTGAGTACATAGTTTATAGCTACAGCCTATGTTTTATCTTCATTAATTTTATATCCCAAAAAAAGGGAACTGTCTTAGAATGTTCCACAACACTGAGATGTTCTTTTCTGGTTCCTTCAGGTACAAAAGAATAACATCTGCAAATAAAGCCAGCTTTTCTTGAATACCATGCCAGTTATATCCTTTAATTTCTGAGTCCCTTATTTCAGTTCTTCTAAAGACAATGCAAATAAGAACGAGAAAAGACCCCTGCCTGTTTCCTCTGCTCAGATACTACTTATCAGAGAACCCCCACACTTTGAGTTTTGCCTCTGATCCCGCATACATCTTCTCAAATGTATTGTTGTATTAGGAAATGCAAATGCTCCCATTGCCTTTCTCATAAAAATCCCAGCTTATTTGTCAAATGCTTTCTCTGCATCTAGACACAGCAATGACAGCAGTATGTTACATTCTGTTTCCCTCTGGATCAACATTGTTCTGTTAATATCAAATGTTTGCCTCCCCTCCACAAAAAAGACATTGATCCATATCTATCAAT
Source organism: Protopterus annectens (assembly GCF_019279795.1). Lineage (NCBI taxonomy): Eukaryota > Metazoa > Chordata > Ceratodontiformes > Protopteridae > Protopterus > Protopterus annectens. The sequence continues at coordinate 438,767,917 of NC_056726.1, forward strand.
TTTGGCAACAGCTTTGCCATTCTTTTCACCTTTCTAGACATAAACACTTTATAATCATGTTTTAAAATCTAAATGGGTCTTTACCGTCTTTAGATATTACAGCCACCACAGCTTTTTTCCAGGATTTTGGCCTTTCCCTTCCTTTTGAAACACTGTTAAATAAAACCTTATATATCTTTATCATTTCTTCTCTCCTAGCTTTTAAATGTCCACCAGAATACCATCTAAAACTGGAGACATTCCTGAAGATTAGTTATCTTATCTCCTGCTATCTTAACTGTTAGTTGTTGAGCCTCATTGACTAACCTTGGCATATTTAAGTATTCAAAAAATATTTCCATTTGTGTCTTTTCTTGATTTCCCCACTTCTCTGCTTTATACAAATTTTCATAAAATTCCTGAAATATCTCTAATATATCTATAGGATCTCTAGTTATTTTTCTTGTTATAGGCTTAAAAATGTGTCTCCTGTAGCATTATTTCCAATCTTCATTTCTTAATATAATTAAATATGCTTTCCTTTTTTGTCTACACTTGTAAGACCATTCACATTCCAAGATAGTGGAAAGTGTTGCCATTATGATAAAAAGTCATTATTCCCACCTATTTTATATATATATATATACATGTGTGAGACCGTTTTAAATGTATTTCCAGCATTTTGTGATACATGCACTCACTACTGTTTGCCAGGTTAATCCTTTATTCATTTTTCTTATCAACATTGGAGTCTGTCACATTTTGCAAGACTTTTGTTTTAATGAAAACTCTCAAAAAACATCCCAGAACACTCCAATAACCTGTTAATTTAATACAAACTCACAAAACTATGTATATTTTCAAATAATGAAGTGTAAACCCCCTGGTAGAAACAACTGCCAAAAATACACAGCTGCAAATACAGACCTTGATGAATCTAGAACTGAGGTTATCCATGCTAACACTCAAATTATTGCCTGTGATTCTACTTACACTAATTGGAGTCTCTTCTTTTTTCTTTCTTTATTCCTCTCCCATATGTGGAAAATAACTTGCATACTTTCAGAAAACATTAACTTTCAGCCTTGAAGAAGCCAGTATCTGGCTTTTTATTATCTTGTTAGTTTGTCTCCATGCAAACCTAAAAGAAAAAAATAATGCATTCCTCATCTGCAGGCTTCTAAAGATAAGCTGAAAAGTTTTCTTTTAGCAATAAATGGTTCATTATATTCTGTGTTTTCTTATTTATTTGTTTCCACTTAAAACTTATTAGATTAAGCCAATGGTCTTAACCTAGGCATTCACCTCTACAAAGGTAAGAAAAAACTTAGCTTTACATGTGTTATGACCTGTGTACTTTTGCACCTCACCCCCCACCTCAGTAATCCAAGATTGCAGCCTATTAACTTAAACATGCATTTGAATAGCCTTCTTCTCTTTTTGCCTTGTAATGCCTTAATTTCCTCATACTAAAAAGAAAAAGAGAGAGAAAATGATCTGTTTAAATATCTTTATCACATACAAAAACAACTAAAATGCTTTAGCATAAAATCTGAAATTTAAATCATGAAACATTTCATAGAAATACTGTTGAAAACACAAATTGTTTTACTTAAAATTACCTTTTTCCTTCCTCTTCTCCTCCCTTCCCCTCAATGTCCTTCCAAACATTAATGACATGAAGTGGGCAGATGCCTTTCAGTTCTCTCAAGTTTAACAAAGTCAGCAAAAGTCCACTTTTTTGTATAAGATCATATTTCCCAAATGTGATTGATGCCTTGCGGTCACACATTTATTCACTAATTTCCATGTTGCTGGCTGTCATTTTTATATCCATCTCCTAACTCTAGATTCCTGTTCAATTCCTTGGTACTCCCGATTCTTATAGTCAACTCCTGTGCCTTTTTTCACTCTTTCTCCTTTGGAACAGTAGAAAATGTTTCACTGGCAAAGTCTCTGTGTGCTGTATTATCAGAATAGTTAGCCAAGTCCCCTTCTTCTTGATGGCTCAGTTTTTGTTGGACAAACTTTTGTTATTCCTCCTTAGCCTGGTCTGCATCAAAAGTAACTTTTATTCTCCATGAAAACAAATATTCTGAAGATAGCTGGTCTGCATCAAAAGTAACTTTTATTCTCCATGAAAACAAATATTCTGAAGATAGCTGGATACAGCACCTTAAATTGCTCACCTGCCTCTTGAAATTCTCCGATTGCTGGAATAATTTTTTTCTTCTCCCTGATGTACATTCAATAATCATTTTCCACAAACATTCTGCTGATTCCAACTTTTAATACTTTGCCCTTTTGCCACAGTTTTATCAGGATCATCTCTTTCTGCTGGTAGGTTTGCATATTTACTAATACAGGTCTTGGCTGCACTCTCGTGGCCAAATTTGGAGTTTTTACATGGTGTGCCCTTTAATTTAAGAGATCCTGCTGTGGAGTACCAGTCCTGTTGCTTATTTGTACCTTCATAAAATCAATATTTTATTTGAATCCACAACTTATCTAAATGCTACTATCCTGGCTTCTGATTTACTTTGGAGTTGACTGGTAAGAGAAGTTTTATTTGAATTTATATTTTATTTTTTACCACTGTTTTTACTGTTTGTAGGAAGGAAGGGATAGCTTATAGACAAGATTTACTTTGATTTATATTTTGTTTTACCTTTAATTTTCACTGTTGGAAAGGGACATGTTTTAGATGGGCAAGCTCTAGCCATCCCAAGGGGCCCAGACAGCTATAAATTCACACAGACTGCAGATAAGACAATTCAGAGCTTATCTAAAAAATCTTATCTTGGTTTGTGATTTTTTTTTTTATCTTTACTGTTAAGTGTGACAGCGAGTGCTAGTGAGGAATTACAGCTTTTGTCTGACTTTCAAAACTTGTACTATCAGAACAACAACTTTATTGTATTTACTTCCGTATTTAGTTGTGTATTGCCTGTGTGATTTCTCTCATATAATTTAATTTAAGTTCTCTTAGATTTCTGTGGTTATTGATTTTGATTATTCTTTTCTTTTATATTTTTTTATTTGAAGCTGAATATGGATTCCTTAAATGAATATGCCATTAATGATTTGCTAAAGTACATATTTCTTGTATACTGTAATAAATGCTGTGCCTGATAACACTGGTTTGTGTTCCTCATGTAAAAAGTTGGATGATTTGCTTACCATTAACAGAAGTAAATCTAGACTTACTAACAATGATTGCAACTGGCATGACTTGGAGAACTGTTTACATATATTAATGACTAGAATTGTGAGATAAATAATGTTAGGCAAAGAGCAAATAGAAAACATTTAGGAAATGACGTGTCTATTGTCTATAAAGATCATTCAACCCCTATGAAACAAAACAATGTCCCTGACAACTTTGGAATTCTGGATGCAAGTATTCAGCAGTCTGCGGATTCAGAATGTTTAGAAGGAAACAAAAAAGAAAGAAAGAAGGAAAGGAAGAAGTTCACAAGAAAGAACAAGGAAGAAAAGGAAACTGATGCCTGTAAAGTACAGAGAATACATGCTAAAAAGGACATTACTTTGTTACGTAACAGACAGATTACAGGGAATGATAAAAATTTTCAATCAGAAAACCTTCAGTCTACAGAAAAAGGCATAATGTTTTCCAAAAGAGAAGGTAGGAAAAAGAGGCAAGGGGGCAGGTGAAAAGAAAGAAATCAAAACTAAACAATGGAAGGACTGAAGAACATTACTGTAAGAAAAAAGAAGAGAAAGATGTTGATTACATGGCTCAAGCTGTGGATGTACAAAGCTAGCTGGATGAGAATTGTATGATTCCAAATTTAATATGCAATGAAAAGAGTTAGATTAATAAGACTAATGGTGGTGAAAATCATTCCTTTGTAACAATTGATAGAGAAGATATTACTGTATTAGAAGTTGAAGATTCTTCAGGTCTGGTCAGAAAAGATATTCTTGCAATTGGAGACTCTCTTAATAGAGTAACTAATACTCACATTTGTATATGAGATGATGATTACTAAATAGTGTTATGATGTCCAGAAGCAAAAATAGAAGATGTGAGACAAGCCTTGGAATGCCTTAATGTAAGGAAGTATGGATCTGTTTTCATTCACATCAGTACAATTGATGTAATCTGTAAGGATTATGACTGTTACTACAGAGCTTACAGCCTTCTTGGATAGTGTAGCTTGTACTGCTATTAGGATGTATTTTTCACAAATCACATATAGAAAGGATAGTCAGGTCACTGTGAATGAAAAGATTTTTTGGGTAAATAACTACATGAAAAAAATGTCCTGTTTTAAAAAACAGAATTTGTAGAGCATCCAGTCCTAGTTTTGGACAAACATGTTCAGACTGGATTGTATGCATTTATCAAGATCAGGGAAGAGAATTTTTGCAGCAGATATTTTGTAATATTTGAAAAACACTAGGCAGGATTTTTTGCCAGGCTGAAAATTTAACAGTTTACAGATAGCAACATTTGATGCATCTCTGATGGTTGTTAATGCGAGGAGCATTACTGATAATTTTCTATGTTTCCACAAGATTGATGATGTTTGTGAAACATGGTTAAAGAACAATGATTAGAAACCAGTTCTGTCAGAGTATAAATGTTTTTACTGTACCAGACATTCTAACAAAAAATCAGGTGGAGGTGTTATGATATGGATTAAAGGTAGTCATGGAACCTGTGATTAATATATGTTCAGTAATAACACCAATAATATAGCTTGTGCAATTGTGACAATAAATACTCTGGAACATATAACAGTTGTTGGAGTGTATAGACCACCAAAGTCAAGTGTATGACCTAGAGGAATTCATACATTTCTTGCGTGAAGCACTGGAGGGAAGAATAATATTAGATGGGGACTTAGATTTACCGGAAACAGATTGGAATAATAGTGACTCAACAACGTTAATAAGGAAATTATTCACAACATATATTCAGGAACAACAATTGCTTCAGACTGTAAAAAAAACTACCAGGGTATGGAACATACTAGACATTGTGTTCCTAAAGAGATTACTGTACTTCAAGTCATGGTTTACCACCATTGATGTGCAGTGATCATGGGGCTATAAAGGTTAATTTGTAACAAGATAATTCTGCCAAACTGAAATCTAAACCAATACACAGAAGATTAATTACATATTATATGCTAGAAAACAGTTACTATGTAAAACTAACTGGAGTGATGTGTGTTCAGTGGATAAACAGCAGATGAAATGTGGAAAGATTTGAAAGAGAAATTGAGTACAAAAAGTAAAAAAATGTTTAACATCAGGATCTAGGAATAAAACATCAGGGAGATATATTTCCATAAGAACAAGATAACTGATCAAGGTGAGAGACAAAAAGTGTACGAAATTGAAGAGAGGTCAAACTACAACTTTGAAAACTGAAGTAAACAAGCCTGCCAAACAAATTAAGCACAGTGTGAGACAATGTCAAGAAAACTTTGAAGAAAATTTATAAAAGATATTGAGAATAATAAGAAACCTTTTTATAGATAAGACGTGGAAAGAGTGAAGACATACAAATTGATAAACTTTGTGTAGGTTCTAAAATGTATTCGCAGACACAACAGATTATAGATATATTTACAAAATCTTTTGCAAAAAGTTTGGCTCCATAAAGGGGGTGATAAGTTGTCCAAGTCATATCCAGGTAACCACAAAAACTGGAATCAAATTAGAGTATATTAAAAAAAGAACTGTGCATACTGTATCCAAACAAAACATTTGGCGGAGGCAGAATTAGTAATAATTTGAGAACACCAGCAAGAACTTACAGTACCATCATATCTATTATGTAGTAGGTCATATAAATATGAGGAGATTCCTCAAGACTTGGAGACGTGCTTATTAAACCTGTCTTTAAGGGAAAGGGGAGTAGGACAAACCCAGACTCATACAGACCCACAGGTCTGCTTTCATGTTATTGGATAAGTTATTGTTAGAATTGGATAGGTTGAGACTTGAAATCATATATAAGCATGCATATGTTGAAAACAGATATATAACCACCTGTAACACAATGTTCTATAACAATATAATAACAGCTATGAATGAAAAATTGTGCTGTGATGTAATTTATATAGATTTAACTTTGGCATTTGACAGGGTCATACACAAAACACTGATCAATAAATTAGTGCAACTAGGTATTGATATACTGTTAATAAGATGGATAGCTGCATGGCTTACAAATAGGACATGGCAAGTATCATACTGCAACTGGACAGGTGAAAGTCTTGGTTACAGTCTGGGTTCCCACAGGGCTCTGTCCTAGGCCCTTAGTTGTTTATATTGTATTATTCAGACCTTTTTCATCTGAGATGTTCTATAATCTATATGCAGATGACCTGAAATTGGGTAAACTGATTACATGTGTTATAGATAAGGAATGTCTGCAAAAGAACTTAACTAAATTGACCATTTGGGCACAGGAGAATAATATGCTGATAAATAGATAAAACAAATTAAGCATATGAGATTTGGGAGACCTAAATTGAAAGGTGAATATTTAATACAGCACACAGTGATTGAAAGTGTAGATTCATTTAAGGCCCTGGGTATATGGGTAGAGCCAGCTTTGAGTTTTTCTAATCATATTAACCAATTGGTTACTGATAGTTATAGAACTATAGGTTGTATAAAAATATTTATAAAGTCTGAGAAATCAAAGATGATGAAGCCAATTGTTTGTTCGCTACATTAGACCCAAACTGAGTATGGAATAACAATATGGGAACCTTACAGGAAAACAGCATACTAGGGAATCATCAGATAACCTATGTAGAAGATTCTGTAAGAATGAGAAGTGTACTAATTGGTTCTCTGAGAGAGCAGCTGATGCATGGGGCAGACTACCAAATTACATTAAAACAAGTGCTAGTTTAGATATTTTTAACAATCCTGGACACTTATGAGAACAAGTGTTTTGGTCTATTGGCAGGGTAGAAGGACATTATTGCCACTGCTTGAAATATTTGTATGCATGTTCTAATTTCTGTGGTGCAGCATGAAATCTCAGATTTTCCCTAAGTGTTCTGTCTTCTAATTCTACCATTTTTTAAACATCTCTTCTTGAACAGTCTCATACTCAGCCAACCTGTTTTTTTTATTTTGATCTCTGATTTTTGTATTTCTATCAACTCAACTGAATATCCCTTTAAACTTCTTCCATTTTTCCAGACTTTTGTTATTTGAGTTAATGTATTCCTTCACTGTTTCATTTAGCTTAATCAGCTGTGAGCACATCTGACTTATTTTTTCCTCTAGATTACTAGAAGCCATGTCTTGCATCAAAGCTAGAGCTTGAACTGTTTTTTGCTGAACAGAGGCAAGATTCTTCCCAGTCATTGTTTTATATTCAGATTTTCTAGTTGATTTTCCTTCAGGCTGTTTTAGTTTCTTTGCTGGCAGCCATGCAGTGTACTTTACTAGTCAGTGACTGAATTTACTAAAAGTGACTGACTTCATTGCCCTTGTCTTTCAGTTTCTTTTTTTTTTCACACTAGCAGGAGAGGACAGGCACTCTGCTGCTTTCAGAATCTGCAACGGTGCCACAAGATTCCATACAGAATTCTCTACAGTTTTAGGATATACATGAATGCCATGCCTGATTATTACAGCAATTAACATATATTGTATTCGATGTCAGTGTCAACAATAGTACTGTTGTATTCATATAAAATCTTAAAATCACAAGTAGACCGACCGGTACAGCTGGGTTTTCTCTACATAGGAAATGACAGTGCATCATTACAGGATGCTGCTTTCCTACGTCTGCCATTGTTTGGATGAGATGCTAAACAAAGATCCTATTCTGCTCTTGATTCCTACTTCTGTTGACAGTATTCTGTACACAAAAAAGTAAAGTACCTTGTAGTTATCCTGGATGCCAAGTGCCACACACACTCATTTGAAGATTGTCATCTCAGCAGTAAAGGAATACAGTTAACTGCTAGGCATTAAAATGAACATTTTTTCCCCACATATGTCTGTAAAACTAAGTTTGTGGTCTCTCTCTTACATTACATATTATTTTAAGGCTGCATTATATAAACTGGTTCCACTCATTTTCACTTGCAAAGCAGAAACAATGCTACTATAAATCATGAAATTTTATACTTGGTATAACTCCTAGAATACATCACATACTTACAGACAGTTTAGAATTGGCAACCTGTCTACCACATGTCTTTTAGATGGGGGCAGGAAACTAGAGTATCCAGAGAAAAAACATGCAAACGTGGAGGACATTCAAACTGCACACAGCAGGCACCCCAGCTATGAACTGAACCAGGCAGCCTCTTGCTATAAGAAGACAATGCTAAGTACTGCTTCGCTTTGCTAACCATTTCATAAAACCAATGAGGATGAAACTCATTTGGTGACACACTTTCAGGAATTATGGGGATCGTGTGTATAGAACCACTCCCCCTTACTGATTAAGTGCATTTCCTTCCATTGTACATTCCAAAACCCTTACACAATTACTGTGTACACATAAGAGTGCAGTTGTAAGTAGGTGACACTTTATGCCCACCCTAAAACATCCTTAGCAACTGTTGTAGAAGTGATGGTGTACATTCCATAAACCTAGCATAATTACTAGGAGTGCAGTTGTATGCAAACCTCACATATTTAATAGTTGTAAACTTAATGAATATATTTTCAAACTGCTGACAGTACAGCATTAGGAGGTGCTGCATTCCTAAATAAGCCACCCTTTGGATGAAATGTTAAACCAACGTCCCATCTGCTTGAGCTGGTAGTAGCTCAGGTGGATATAAAGGGATCCCATGGCACCTGTCAAAAAGAATAGGGAATGTTTCCCCAGATATATAAAGACCCCCTTGGGTCTCCCCTGAGAAGATGTCAGTAGCTTAGTGGGATTATCCATTAACAAAGGATTGTTAAATAAATTTGTAAATTGGTGATTGATATTTAATCCACAGAAGGAAATATTTTCCTGTATGTTTCAACACACTTGCTTCATTATTTGGTTTTGTTTTTCTATAGTCACTTTATATGTTCTTCATATTGATCACTGCTGCAGTAGCCTAAGCTATACGGATTATATGATGCTTCCAAAGATTTGGGCCCCTTCACTTGCCCAAACTGTCTTATAGCTTGAGCTGAGCTGAGTAAAAGACAAGCTTGTGTGACAAGCCTTCAAGAGTTTTACTGCTGCCGAAGAGTATGCCCATCTGAGGCTTTCTAGGATTGATGGTCAGTTTGTGCTGTTCCTTTGGTGGCAGATAAGTTCTCTTTGGGGGAGAAACCTATTTTTGGAAAAGGTCAGGGGCAATTACCACACGCTTCCTCGTAGAATGGATCTACTGGCACAAGATCAGGAGTGTAAACATCCTTACCCCAATCAACTTCAGCTGACTGACTGCCTGCCTGGATGACAGGGATATTAATTCCTTTTGGACACCTGTTTACTGAGGACATGCAGCAGATACTAATGGAGACAAGGAAACCTGCTACTAAAAAATCATATATTAGCAAATGGAAAAGGTTTTGCAGTTAGTGCCAGCAACAAAAACAGCACCCATTCAGGGCTAGTTGATCTCTAGTTTTACAGTATTTGTTTAAGTTACTGTCCTACGACCTTTCTTACTTATTACTCATTTCTGCATGTCTGCCCATGAATCCTCCTCTTTCAGTGCATTCTCATGTCAAAATGCATTTGAAAGGGTTTTTACTTAAGAGACCTTCAAGAAAACTGGTGACCCCTTCTTGGGATCTTAATTTTGTGTTGAGAAGTTAACACTTGGTCTGTTTGAAGCAGTTAATATGTCTGACTTAAGGTTCTTTAACAGGGAAACCGATTTTACTGATTGTTCTGCCCTCTGCAAAGAAATTATTTGAGTTGAAGCTCTTATAGTACTGTAAGTCGACTCTGTCTCATTTTCTGCATAGACAAGGTTTCTTTGTGAACTAATTTCTCTTTCTGTCTAAAGTGGTGTCCGAGTTTACTTTAAGGTAAACTATCCATTTCCTCATTTTCTTTACTGATCCTAAAATTGAGGGAGAAAGGATACTCCATATCTTGGATGTCCAATGACAACTCAGGTACAATATTGACAGAACTAAATCTTTCAGATCTTTGGATCTTTTGTTCATTTCTTGTGAAGTTAAGAAGAAGAGACAACCTCTGTCAATATAGACTATTTCCAAATGGTAGTCTAAGGCTATTACAATTTGTTATACTCATCCCAACAACATTATTCCAGATAGGGTCAAGACCAACTATAAAGTACAGTTTTGTACCTACCATAAATGTAGATGTTCGAGTGCTAATACAGCTGCAGGCATTACAGATGGGCTCTCCTGCCGTCAGGCGGGTCCTCGGTCGGCCGAATTCCAAAGTCTAGGTCCGGCGTCGGTTGTTGTCGCCTTCTTCCCTGATGTCAGTGTGACAGGGGTATATAAGACACGGCCGACGCCATTTTCTTCAGTCTTTCTTGCCCCAGATGTCAGGTGCCCCCAGAAGGAAGGCAATACATAATTTATATATCTATGTATAGTCATGCAATGCAATATAATCAAAATTCAGCAGTTGCAAGCAAATACACCATAGAAGGATAACCCAAACAGGTTGTTTGTGGAGGAGTTAGCCACTAGGCCTGTACCAAGAGGGGAAGGAGGGAGGGAAACCTGGACTGCAGCTGTATTAGCACTCGAACATCTACATTTATGGTAGGTACAAAACTGTACTATGTTCATCGTGCATACAGCTGCAGTCATTACAGATGGGTAGAATCCCAAAGCTACGCACAGGGTGGTAGGCACTAGGTGGAATTAGGAGGAGCCAGAATGCCCTGCAACACAGCAGTGGCAAAGCCTGCTCTTGTTTTGGAGTATAAAGGTAGATGGTAGTGTTTAGTGAATGTATGCACCGAACTCCAAGTGGCTGCCTCCAAAATATCTTTGGTAGAAACTCCTCTGAGGAAGGCTGTAGAGGTAGCTGTGGCCCTTGTGGAGTGGGATCGGATGCCTGTAGGCATAGATTTACCATGAAAGGAGTAACAAAAATGTATGCAGTGGCCTATCCATTTTGAAATTGTCTGTTTGGAAATTGGCTTCCCTTGAGCTCCTACAGCATAGGACACAAAGAGTTGTTCTGATTTCCTGAACGGCTTTGTTCTGTCCAAATAGTAACGCAGCTGTCTATGGATGTCTAAGGAATGAAGGAGCCTTTCCCCTTTGTTTTGAGGATTGGGGTAAAAGGTAGGTAAGTGTATGGCCTGATTTAAAGCTACCCTGGATACTACCTTAGGCATAAATGACGGGTTGGTTCGTAGGGAAACCCTGTCCTGATGGAAGATGAGAAAGGGCTGCACAGCCATGAGGGCTTGTAATTCCGAGACCCTACGAGCTGAGGTAATTGCCAGAAGGAAAGCTGTTTTCCAGGACAAATATTGCAAATCTGTTGAGGCAGCTGGTTCAAAGGGAGGCAATGTTAATTTTTCCAGTATGTAATTAAGATCCCTGGCTGGGATTGGTTGTTTCCTTGGAGGTCTTATATTCTTAGCCCCTCTGAGGAACTGTCTTAAGAGTGGGTGAGAGAATAAGGGTGGGATCAGTGTTGTATTCTGCAGAAATGGCTGAGGCATGGATTTTAATGGAGGAGAATGACAGTCCACTGTTCAGCAGCTCAGTTAGATACTGTAATATCTGAGGCAAATTCAGTTTTCTAGGATCCTGGTCCTTTTTCTCATTCCAAGCGCAAAACTGTTTCCATTTTGCGGAGTAAGCTTTTCTAGTAGATGGCCTTCTGGCTTCCAAAATGACATCCTGTACCTCCTTGGAGAGTAGGGCCTGTTGTGGTGTTAAGGAATTTTCCATGCAGCCAGATTGAGTGTTTTCAGCTGACTGTGAAGAGTTTTGTAGCTGTGCTGAGTCAGAAGGAGAGGCATTAGAGGTAGGGTCCAGGGAGGAGAATGTGTTAGGCTCCTCAGGAGTGGATACCAGTGTTGTCTTGGCCAGTCTGGAGCAATCAGTATCATCTTTGGTCTGTCTGCTCTTGTTTTCAAAAGCACCTTGGTCAGTAGAGGAAGAGGTGGAAAGGCGTAAACTGTCCGTGCTGCCCAACTGAAAGAAAGGGCGTCCACTCTCCGGGCCTTTGGATGAAATGTCCTTGAGCAGAACTTTGTCAATTGGTGATTTTTGTGGGAGGCAAAGAGATCTATGTCTGGCCTTTCCCAGGCTTGGATTATCTTTATAAACACTTGAGGATGCAACTTCCATTCGTGAGGGTCTGTCATATTTCTGCTTAGATTGTCTGCCAGCGTGTTTTCCATACCTGGCACGTACTGTGCTTGAAGCTCGATTTGCCATTCCAGAGCCCTGTTCCAAAGTGACATGGCCTGCCTGCACAGGGGGGTATGAATGTGTTCCTCCCTGTTTGTTTATGTACCACATTACTGTGGTGTTGTCTGTTCTTATTAATAATTGCTCTGGATGCAGGAGGTACTTGAAAGCTGTAATTGCATTTATCACTGCTAGCATTTCCTTTTGATTGATGTGAAGGTGCTTTTCCTTTTGGGACCATTTGCCCTGAATGCACCTGTCTGTCATGTGTGCCCCCCAGGCGTAGTCTGAGGCGTCTGTTGTGATGACTTGATTTGCTTGAGGTTTGCTGAATGGTAGACCTACGTTTGTTTGGCATGCTTGAGCCCACCATAGAAATTCCTTTTATAAACATGGAATTAGTGGTATTATTGTTTCCAAACTGTGGCTGTGTTGAGACCATAGTTTTTTTAGGTACCATTGAAGTTTCCTCATATGCAACTTTGCACATGGGATTAGAAGAATGCAAGATGCCATGAATCCCAGAGCCTGCAGGATTTTCCTTGCAGTTAGCCTGGTACAATTTGCTAGTATCTTTAAGTACTGAGTTAGTTGCCCCTGTTTTTCTGGCGTAAGATAGGCCATCTGGGTGTTTGTGTCCAAGTTGGCACCCAGGAAAATTATTTTCTGAGATGGTGTTAGCCTGGATTTCTCTTTGTTGACTGTGTATCTCAGAGAATTCAATAACTGTGTTACATAAGCCAGATGCTCCAGAAGTATGTGCTTGCTGTCCGCTTGGATCAGGCAGTCATCCAAATAAGGGTATATTTGTATCCCTTGAAGTCTGCAGTAGGCAATTACTGATGCCAGGCATTTCGTGAATACTCTGGGCACAGTAGATAAGCCAAAGGGCAATGCAGAGAATTGATAGTGGATTGAACCTGCAAGAAATCTGAGGTATCTTCTGCAGGTTTGTCTGATTGGGACATGCAGGTATGCCTCCTTGAGGTCCAATGTTACCAGCCAATACCCCTTGCCCAGCATGGGAAGAAGCTGCTGTAAGGTGAACATCTTGAATTTTGGTAATAGTAGAAATGTGTTTAGGATGGATAAGTCCAAAATGGGTCTCCAATCGGTTCCCTTCCTTGGTACCAGGAATAGTCTGGAATAAAAACCTTGACCTTGCTCATGAGTAGGTACCTCTTGAATAGCTTTCATGTCCATGAGCTTTGAAATTTGTATTTGAGCCTCTGCCCTTTGATTGTGTGGCAGGTTCGGCATGCCTCTCATTTTTGGAAGAGTGTGAAAATGAAATCTGTAGCCTCTGTTTATAATGTCCAGGATCCATTTGTCTTTTGTGACAATATGCCAATTTTTTGAAAATAATGCCAGCTTTCCTCCGAAGGGTGCTGCCACTTGAGCCTTGTTTGGCATGCAAAGGGGAAAGTCATTGGGTTTGTTTTCTGTATTGCTGTGCATTGTCTTCGCCACCTCTTGATGCTGGAGGTTGCCATTGTCTGCCTCTATATGATCCTTGAGATTGTCCTCTGCCCCTTCCGCGTCTGTATCTACCTCTTTGGGGCTTGTCCGTGGCTGGAAAGGACCATTTTTTTGTAGGCCAATTTCTACTAAAACGTGGTGGTTGTACCTGTAGAAAAGCCGTAACAGTTTGCATAGATTTAGCTTTTTCTTCCATTTTCCTTAGTATTTCCTCAGCATTAGTACCAAATAATACATCCTTTTGTAAAGGAGCATCTAGTAATTTAGCTTTGGCATGATCAGGCAGGGTTTGTTCCCTAAGCCAGGCATGTCTACGAATGACTGATCCTGTAACTGCAGCTCTACTTGAGGCCTCTAGAGCATCATAACCACATTGCAAGGTGTGCTTACCCACTTGTTCTGCACTATGCATCATATCCTGCAACTCCTTCAGATCTGGTTGTTCAGGTTGTGACATTTTATTCTTTAATTGTGATAACAGAAACTGCTGATATTTAAGCATATGGAACTGACAATTTAAGGCCCTCATGGCTAGAGTGGCCGAGGTATATACCTTTTTCCCCACCTTTCTAAGGATCTAGACTCTCTTTCGGAAGGTAATGGATTCTTAGCAGTAGAGGCCTTCATTCCCTTGGGACCCTGAGAAATGGTTTCTGGATCAGCATTATGGCTTTTGTAAAGAAACTGGTGTGAGTTAGGAACTCTGTAGTACCTATCAGGCTTGACTGGGGCTGGAGGCAGGGAATCCGGATTAAGGCAAGCCTCCGAATAAACATCATCAAGTATGTCCAAGACAGGAGGTATCGCCAGAGGTCTGTGCTGAGGTAGCAGAAGAAATTCCCTAAGCCTTTTCTTTGAATCTGAAAAATCCTGGCCTTCCCAATGGAAGTGTTCCCTCAAGGTATGCAAGGTTTCCCCGAATGAGAAAAACTCTTGGGGGGATACAGAAGGAATGGACTGTTCTGCATCAGAATCTTCAAAAGGGGAGTACAAATGCTCCTCTTCATCTGAATGTTCTGAAATAATGGAGCCCTGGTCAGAAGAGGGAGATTCTTCCTCCACTCTGGGTCTCTTGTCCGGTGGGGGTTGGGAACCCTTGATAAGAGTAATTAAATCCTCAGCCATTTTGAGCATCTGCTTTTTAGGCATGGGGCCTGTAGATGGGCCCTGTGCAACAGGCCTCTGGGAGTGCATGGCTGATTTAGACTTAGTAAAGGCCTTGATGGAAAAGGAAGAAGGTCTGAAGACACCATGGGTGGAAGTAGATCTGTCCACATTAAGAGGCTCAACACTCACAGTGGCTTCGGTAGCTGTAGTCAGGGTGTGGGCCGAGGAACCTGCAGTCTCGGTTACAGAGGACACCGCCAGAGAAGTGTCGTCGGTAGTCAGGGGCTGCGTAGGCGCCTCACTGAGAACTGGACCACGTGTAGCCGGTTTTGGCATGGTGTCGGTGGAGACAGCGGGCCTCGCGTGTCAGTCTTTGTCCTTGCATTTTTTGGACAAAACGGTAGTCGGAGTCTCCGACAACATTTTATAGTTAAAAGCTTTACCAAAAAAATGCTGGGCGAACTCCGCCCGATGCTTAATAGTGCGTTTATTAAAGGTATCACAAAAGCGACAGCCCGAGACGTTGTGGTCTGGGCCTAAACAAGGAATACAGAGGGAATGGAAATCCTTATGCGGTATTTGCTTCCCACAAGAAATACAATTGTTAACTTTGTCTGACATCGGTCTGAGGCAAGAAAAGTTTCCCCAACGGGGTACTTAGCTTTAAAGAAGACTTCGGATTCCAAATTTTCGTAATTTCAGGAGCTGGCCGACCGGCACTTGCGAACTGCTTCTGCTTCGGTCACCGCGCGGCAAAAAAACTGAAGAAAATGGTGTCGGCCGTGTCTTATATACCCTTTGTCGCACTGATGTCAGGGAAGAAGGTGACAACAACCGACGCCGGACCTAGACTTTGGAATTCGGCCGACCGAGGACCCGCCTGACGGCAGGAGAACCCATCTGTAATGACTGCAGCTGTATGCATGATGAACATCAGGGAACTGAGTTCATCTGGGGCTTTTTGGAATTAGCACCATGCTCTAACCAGCTGAGCTTATCATCCACTTTTTTCACACAAGTATTCTAAAAGCAGCAAATAGATCCTCTATACATACTTTTACAAGTCATTACAAGCTTGATTCCTTCTCTAACTCTGGATCAGGCTTTGCTGGGACCATTTTTCAGAGGTTTCCGGACCTTTCCCCTTCCAAAATGTGTAAACTATGCTAATCTATTCAAACAGCTTAGGCTACTGCAACAGTGTGTGTAAATAAACTTGCCATAACAGTAGATGTTCGAATGATCCCTGCTGCAGAAGCAGCTCCCTACCTCCATG
Source organism: Protopterus annectens (assembly GCF_019279795.1). NCBI lineage: Eukaryota > Metazoa > Chordata > Ceratodontiformes > Protopteridae > Protopterus > Protopterus annectens. The sequence continues at coordinate 438,784,088 of NC_056726.1, forward strand.
CTACTTATTTTTTGTATGTTGTTTATCCCAGGGTGTGGATATTTATTTTTTTTGTTTCTAATATTGACCTTTTAGGGCTCAATCTCCCACTCTTTGTTGACAGGAAAACTTGGAAGTGCTTAGTGCCCAGGCTTTTCTTTTAGTCAGCTGAGGTCGAACTGCCAGAGAGTTTGGGTGCCTGGAAGGTACCCCGAAGGCTTAGGAGCTGGCTGGATGTTATGTCCTTGGCAGAATCATTCAAACATATACTGTTATGGTAAGTTTACTTATACAATTGTGCTATTCTGAAGTCAGTGTACTGTGTATGACATTTTCTCCTTACTGCTTATTGCCTTTCTTTTCCCACATTTTAATGATTCTTATGTATGTTGGTTTGCTAAAATTTATGTAACATTTTAGTTATGTGAATATGTTCTGTGTAGTTTTATTAATGGAGCTTTTTTCCAGGAGCCTTCACTGAAAATGGGTCAAAGTCTGTCTGTATAGCTGGATTATCAAAATATATATATAAGGAAAGAAAATAACATTTTATCAATAGCAAAATGCTGTATGTTGTTTTCTATAATCATTTTTTCCCTCTCTGAAGCATGGGAGATCATTTTTAACTTATTTGCTGGCACTTCTGAAAGCAGTATGTTTTACTATCAAGACCAAAATGGTGTATGTTGCTTTCCCGCAGTCATTTTTGACCACATACCTGTAATTACTAAAACCCAGCACAGTTCAATTTGGGAAATAAACTGGGGATAAGAAAATAACATGTTTTGGGAATAGCTGCCTTTCAGTGAGGTTCAAAATGGCCACAAATATCCATTTGAAATTGGTTATGCCAACACAGTAATTTTTTAAATACCTTTATTAAATTATTTCTTAAGATGCAGACACACATACATTAACAAAAAAGAAAACAAACCATATTAACGTTTTTCATTTGTTTGCATTATACATTACATATGATGTCTTTATTTTTAACAACCGTCATTAACTCCAGCATTACATAAATTGCTTTGTCCCTGCCTTTCCATAAAACTCACTCCTAATCCTAAACATTATTCTCCTTTCCAGATACAAACTGCAGGTCTTTTATCACCTTTACAATATTCAGTGCTATACATTACAATTGGTTTAGATTTTCATTTCCATTTTTTGATAATTTGATAATTGTTTTTTTGACCGATAATACCATTAATCTTAGTAAGGTCTTAATATGTCTAGGCAATTCAGAGTCTGTATCCCAGCTAAAAGTTATTTCCTTAGTTAAAGCCATTTTCTCCATCAGCATTTCTGATAGAATACTATATAGGGATTTTTTTTAAATCTGCCAACAATTACCACATTCCATCATTTGCTATAACCTGAGGAAAAATTCTGTGAAGTCTGCTTGGGATATAAAAATACTTATGCAACCACTTCCAAGTAAAACAGGTAAACCATCTGGTCTTTGTTGCATACTTGGGAGCCATACAGATGTCCTTCTATTGTTCCTTTCCATTCCATTCTCTCCCAGTCTTTTCTAACCACCTCTGATTGATTCTTATAGTAATCATACAGTATTCTATTTACCTTTTTTACAGCAGCTTCTGTTCTATACATAACTTAAAGCTCTACAGAACTGGTCTTTCATCACCACACCCCTGTCTCTTTCTGTTTGCCTGTACTCTGGTATTAATCTATCCTGCAGTCAAGACTTCTGATTGGCCTCATCCCACCTTACTGCCTTTCCCTCTGTAGTTATTTGCTCCTAATATCTTGATTCCTTTGTCAGTTTTCTCCAGTAAATTCCAGCCCATCTTGCCTATGTTCTATACCCCTACATACAGTCATTCCTGTTGGAAAACTTCCTTTCTCCATTCTCATGTTGGGTTAGTGCTTAGAATACTTTATATATTCTATATGGTTATTTTCTTAAGGATCCACATTCAAAAATCTTACTCTATCATTATCTCTGACCTTAGTTCATCATCATTGCCTTCCACTTTGATTTATCGTCTTTTGCTTGTGTTATGTATATTAGCCTTAAGTATATAGTTATGAATTATCCATTCAGATCAGGTAATTCTAAACCACCATGTTTTGTGAGATGGGGGCAGGGCATAGAAACAGGAGCAGGGGTGGGGGTGGTCTGGCCATATGGTTGGTGAAGGAACAGACTTTTTTTTTTTGCTCTTCATTTGAAGAGCATGGAGGAGTGGCATTGATTGGGTACTGTCTACAGGAAGCATCCTGCAAGTTTTGTCTAAGTCTTTTTGAAAAGCTGAGCAGGTGGACTGACACAGGGCCTGGTTCAGCCAGCTATGCTTTTGCTATTGGGGATCAGCTTATCCCATTTAACTGTTGCTCTCCTAATTAACCCTATTATTCTTTCAGGGAATGCACATTTTTCACTGCCCTCCTAATAAAATTCAAGGTGACTTTATTGAATGCTTTCTCTGCCTCAAGACCTAACAACAATAGAAGTATTTTCTTACGTTCTACTTTCCTCTGGATCATCACTGTTCTCTTAATGTTGTCAAATATTTGTCTCCCCTCCACAAAACCACACTAATCCATATCTATCACTTTTAGCAACACTTTTGCTATTTTCTAGTACAGACATAAATGCTTCATAATCACTGTTTATAATTGAAATGGGTCTATATTGAAGCTGATATATCTGTTTAGCATGGATACCAGTCTGGGTATTTAAAATGTAATATTTTTGATGGGTACCTAAGTGTTTACTTAAATGTAAGGAAACATTTACAAGTATTATATGAAAAGAACAAGGGTGCCGATGTCAGTGCAGTGGCCATTCTGAATTACATGTGCCTGTAAAAGTATCCATTCGGATAGGTGTATGTGTGATTATCTTAAATCATTTTATTCTTTCTGATAATTACTTGTAAACATTTCCATAACATACTATGTCCTTTTTAGAATGAGGAAAGTTGATTTGGTCCATCCTGCAATGATTGAAAACCCCAGAAACACTGATAGAGTTAGTACAAACTGTATATGAGGGCCCAATAATACAAATATGAACAGTTTTCAGACTCTCAGACGTTCCCAGTGGGAGTGGATATGCATTCAAGTTCAGCTTTGAGCCTGCTACTATTCATACTGCTAACTACATTAGCAAGCAGGTGAGCCTACTGCTATTCATATTGTTGAGGTACTCCCTTAGCAAACAGGTCAGAGAGGACAGATCAAAATGCTGTATGTAGACAATATGGTGCGTCTCCTATTACTTGCATATGAGTTCTTCTGTAACATATTGTACTGACTCCCCATTTAGAAGAAAATTACTGATGCAAGACATGGGTTCAATTTCTCTGTGGCCTGCTTTTAGTCCTTTGGGTTGGTGTAATGGTTAAGCATTCAGCTCACAGACACAAGCTACAAGGTTTGAATCTGACCTCAGGTCATGGCCTGCTTGTAATATTCTGCAGAACAATTGCCTAGTATGTACCTGTGAAGTAATGAACCTGTTTGCCTATAACCAGACTCTGAATAGGAACTTCAACAAATGAGAGGGGAATGGAATGCAAAACTGAAGGCACATGGAGTGAAACTGCGTACAAACAAGAAATTTGTCATGGCAGCAAATGGAGGAATCAAAAGAAGTTGAACCTTTAGATAGAAGAAAAAATAGTGGAAAAGATCAATAATTTCGAGTATTGGTGGGGAGATTAAAGAAAACAGAAGTCTAAAGAGGACATAGCTAGAATCAGAGGTAATGTAGCCACCTGGCACAATGTGTCATGGATATTGTGTGACACAGGAATGCCAAAGAAGCTGAAAACAATGGTATGTGCAGTACTTCTTTGTGGCGCAGAAACCTGGGCAGTGAATACAGAACAGTTGAAGAACCTAGAGGTGACTGAGATGAAGTGCCTGAGATAGGTGGTAACATGTACACTGTGGGATGGATGAAATTATGACATCAGAGTAAATGCCAAAGTAGCTCCAACAGAAGCAAAGTTCAAAGAGAACAGCTTACTGAGGTATAAGCACAAAAGATTTGGTAAAGATGACTGGAAAGAGACAAGAAGTCAAGAGGACTTGAGAGAACATTCGGCCAAGATATGGATGGAATACATGAAAGAATCCTGAGACAGCCAGGCATGACTGTTGAAGAAGGTAGGAGAGGATCAATGAATTGAGAGAGGTGATAACAGCTGATGCAACACTTCAACCCCCTGCCAAAAAAAAAAAAAATTGGGGAAAAGGGTGGTTGATGATGTGTCCATAAGAGATGTTCAGTGTTTAGGGTACTGGAAATTGAAGTAATCAAAAACTTAACGTTTCCATGTTAGCCATAATTTAGGACTGATGTGAAAATGTGAATCTGATTTTCTGTGGCTTCAAATTCATATAATGTCAGTTGGAGACATAAGGAATGTTGGATGTTTTTAAGCCATAGTACTGTGAGTTTATTGTACAAGGTGAGGTTGCCATTACTCTGCACTCACAGGAGGTTCCTTAAAATTGAAATCTTAATATTTTTTGAATGTGTCAGGGTACAGTGGCTGAATGTAATATTTGGGTTGTCCAAAACAGTTCAAAGGAGGTAACTGAGAGGACTTAAAAAGGTCAGTGTAAGAGGGAGTCAGTGGTGCAACAGGCAGCACACTTGCCTTTTATGGCGAAGGTTCTGAGTTCTCTTCCCACACCAGGTAGACTGATTCCTAATACTGCAGTGCAGCATAAAGGGGTGCTGCACACTTGGGTGTGTCATCCTTCAGATGAAACTTTAAACTGAAGTCCCATCTTCTTGGGCTGGTGGTAGCTGAGGTGGATATAAAAGATCTCATGGGACCTAACAAAAAGAGTAGGAGTCCTTTTTATATACAAAAAGAACTCTTATGTACAAAATATTGTTTACAAATATATAGATATACAAATCTGTTTATACATATTCATAATTTCTTTTACAGTCATACAAAATTTTCATTAGACCTCCCCACTCCTTCTTCTATAACCACCATCTGATTTTACTTAATATTGTTGCTAAAATCCATTTACTGTTAAACATAATTTCATTTATTCTTTCATTCCATATAACATAAAATAAACTGATATTATGTAGTCCAATCTCGCCTACATTCTTACCCGTGGGTTCGGAGCCAAATATCAGCTCCGACTCGACCAAACTTTTCTAGCTCGAAGTCTTCTATTGGCTGGGTTAAGCAGGTATCCCATGCTGCACTGCTCCATATCCTCAGATTTTGTTTGCCGCTCGTGTAGCTCGGACGTGGTCTCGCTCTTGGCTGTGGCTAAGTACCCTTTTTTCTTGTTATTCTGAGAAAACTTGTTACAAACAAAAAGCTATTTTAATAGCTATTTCTAATTGGTGTTGTGTTGGTATTTCTGTAGTGTGATTGTGGTTTGTGGTATCCCACTAGCTGTTCTATCGGGCTAGGCCCGTTTTAGTTAGAGGACCTAGTCCTCCCCTCTTGTCCTGTGTTGTTTCTCTTCTAAAACCGTTTGAGTTAGAGGTTTTAGTGTCTGTTTCCCTTCTGTGTACGTGGTTAAATAAAAAACATTTTAGTTAGAGGCTTTTAGCCCTAGTCTGAGTGTGTGTCCCTTCTGAGGATTGTGGGTGTGTGCTGTGTAAAAACTTGTTCCTGCGCTTAGTGGTGTTTTGCGGGTCTGTGTCGTTTTTCCTGTCAGACAGTGTCTATTTCATTGTTGAGGTATTTGTGATTACTGGTTTAAATTATGTCCAAAGATTCCAAGGAGCACAAATCTTCGGGTTTTAAAAAGTGCTCTAAGTGTGGTTACAAGATGTCCGTTTGCATTTATTGCCTGGGAGCAATCCATCTGCAGGAGTCCTGCAGCTTCTGCCATGCTTTTAGTCCCAGGGTGCTTCAAGAAAGAAAGAATAAGCTAATTCTAAAGGGACTCTTGAAACCCTTGTTCAAAGAGGCCATGGATTCTGCTTCCAGTTCTAAATCGAAATCCTCAAAGTCAAAAAAGAGATCTCCAGCTCCTTCAGTTTCCTCAGAGCCACCGGAGAAAGTCACAAAACTTGCTTCGACCTCCTCGGCTCCACTGTCCTCGGGGCCGCAGGAAGTGTCGGTGTTGATGGAACCGGCGTCTGCTCCAATTATACTGGAACTTCCTTGGAGCCGATTGCCCAGTATTAGACCAGTGTCACCTGAGAGGAGATCACAATCTCCCTCCCTGTCCTCCAAATCCTCCAGGACTCTTTTAGATGTGGATGTCGATAGGGTGGTGCAGAGGCTCCTCCAGTCACCGGTTTTGGCAAAATTGTTTTCGGCTCCGTCCCAGTCAGCTCCGGAGCCCGTCGCGATACCTTCTTCGATCATTCCTCCTCCGAGCGCATCTCTGTCTTCAGAGCCAGAATGTTCCGCTCCATGTGATGTTCCTAGGTCGGTTCCGATGGCCCCCTCCAGGCCTGTCGGTACTGACATCAGCTCCGACCCCGTCGGCGCTGTCCACGGGATTCGGGATTCGAGATTCTTCAGTCGGGCCTCAGGGGAACACCTTGGGACACATTTCGGTTCCTAGTCTCCTGCTCGGTGCCTCGGCTCGAGGAACCCCGACTCCTGCCATGGTCTCAGAGGCTGGCTGGTCCTCGGACTCTGGGCGGGGCTGCCTTTGAGGTCATGTGGACTGCGCTGTCCAGATCATCAGCTACATCATGCGGGTCGGTCATTCTGTCTCCTACCACTCCGGTGAGAGGCTCTGATCACCTATCTGTAGACAGCAGAGCCCCAAGGCCTAGGGATACCCCCACGAGTGGTCCCCAAGTTTCTGAGGGCCCCTCAGAGTTCTTGCCTGAGGAGCCCCCTAGAAAGAAAACGTGCAAGAAGAAGCACATAGACTCCCAGGATGAGTCTCTCACCTCAGATACTGACCTCGAGGAATCGGAGGGGTCCCCCAAGTCATCCTCTGATGATGTTTTTTTCTCCGACATCCTGGAGATATTGAAACAAAGAGGTGACTGGCCATCCAAAGCCCCCTCCGAGGAGGAGTCAGTCTTCCTAAAGGCCTTTGGTGCTCAGCCCTCTGCCTCCTGGGTGTCCCCACCCTTTGAACTCCTGGATTTAATTTGTCGGAGGTTGTGGGAGAACTCTGATTCTGTGGAACCCATACACAGGAGACCTAACAAATTTCTTTCTGCTACCCCGGGTAAGGAGTTTTTGTCCAAAGGAGTCCCTGTGGATGCCATGGTGGTGGCGGTGGCCACTCAGAAGGAAGTAGCAGAGACTTCTTCCTCCGTCTATCCTCCTAACAAGGAGTCTAGGACCATGGACCGGTATGGGAAGCATACCCTGTCGTCAGCAACCTTTACCTTACAGTCGCTGAACTACCTGTCTCATTTTACCCGGCTCCAGAGAGATCTCCTCAAGGAGTTAGGAGATACTCTTGCGGGTAACGTGCCTGAGGCGGTGGCCCAGATGGTTAACGCCCAGGTGTCTACCCTCAGTTCCATCGTTAACTCCTCCATGCAGCTCATTTCATATGCAGCCGAGGGAGCGAGTAGGGCTGCAAGCTCAGGAGTCGCCCTTAGATGGCAAGCCTGGCTGCTGCGCCTTTGTCATTTCGCGGAGGCCTTCAAGTCTTCTTTCACTGACGCCCCCTTTGATGGTTCTTCTTTGTTTGGAACCAAAGTGAAAGACACCCTCACCAGGTGCGAGCAAGAGGGAAAGACCCTGTGTGCTGTAGGGGTCCATTTTTCCCTTCCCTCTAGGCCTTACCCCAAGGCCCAGCGGGGTGGGAAGATGTGGTTCAAAAATCACAGAGGTTTTTTCCTGGTGCACAAGGTGAGTCCCCCTCCAGAGGCAGAGGAGGGGGAGATTATTCAGGGAGATGCCTCCCTAGAGGCAGAGGGGCCCCCGCAATTCGGGAGACCTTGATTCCTTTTGCGGCTCTCCCTACCGTCGTTCCTGATGGGATTCCTCACTGTGCGTTTCCAGAGCCAGTCAGGGGTCGAATATCGTTATACCTGGAAGCCTGGCAAAGCATCACCCAGGACCGATGGGTATTACGAATAATTTCCGGTGGTTATGTCATCCCCTTTTCGTCAGACCCCCCCTCCAGTCAGGAAAATCCCGGACGTTCCACCCAGTCAAAGGGATCATGCAGCTTCAGAGATTTCAAAGCTGCTAGGAAAGGGAGCCATCCAGCATGTCCCCTCAGATCAGATCGGATTAGGGACTTACTCAAGATTCTTTCTGGTGCCGAAAAGAACAGGGGACCTGAGACCCATATTAGATCTCAGCCAACTGAACAACTATGTACAAAAGTCCAATTTCCGTATGGTCACACTACAATCGATTCTCCCATTGTTGGGAGAAGAAGTATGGATGTGCTCCATCGACCTCAAGGATGCTTACTACCATGTCAAAATGGACAGGGCATCCAGGAGTCACCTACGCTTCCGGCTGGGAGCCAGTCATTTCCAGTTTTGAGCCCTGCCCTTTGGTCTCACCACAGCCCCCAGGGTGTTCACCAAGTGTATGGCGGTGGTGACAGCTCAGTTGAGACGTCTAGGATTCCAAGCGCTTCCGTATCTGGACGACTGGCTCCTTACCGCCTCCACCAGGCATCTACTAATCCAAACCAGGGACGCTACCATCACTCTCTGTCAACAGTTGGGCATAATATTGAACTGGGAAAAATCTGCCTTGTTGCCCTCACAGCGTGTCATTTTTATAGGTGCAGAGGTATAGACACCATTTAAATGCGAGCCTTTCTACCGCAGGAAAGAATCAGAGTCTTACAGCAACAGGTGCATGCCCTGCTTCCCCTGAGGAAAGCGAAGGCAAGATTGGTTCTTCAACTCCTGGGGACTATGGCAGCAACAATTATGTTGGTCCCTCTAGCGAGATTGCACATGAGGCTCCTTCAATGGCTCCTCTTTGCTCAATGGTCTCTCCAAAAACTTCCACTTTCCCACCCTATTTTGCTCACAGACAGATGCAAACAGGATCTCAGGTGGTGGCTTTGCACCAACAATCTGGACAGGGAAAAACCATTTGTTCCACCAACCCCGGTTGCCACAGTGACCACGGACGCCTCCCAGATGGGGTGGGGGGGCATTATCTCGGCAGGACAGTCCAAGGCACATGGCAAAATCATGAGATACATCTGCATATCAACGTTCTAGAGATTAGGGCGGTGCTACTTGCATTGCAGGCACTTCAGAGGTTTCTACCTCTAGGGACTATTGCAATACACTTGGACAACATGTCAGTGGTGTGGTATCTGAACAAGCAGGGGAGAACCAGATCATACCCCCTGTGCAGAGAGGCCATGCGAGTGTGGCAGTGGGCAGTATCTTCCCAACGGTTTCCGGTGGCAACGCACATTCCAGGGAAGTCCAACGTGATAGCGGACAGGCTAAGCAGAGATATTCTGATGCCTTACGAGTGGTCCCTGAATCGTCTAGTTGCAGAACGAATCTTCAACAGATGGGGTCAGCCTTGCTGCAACCTTTTTGCCAGTCCCCTCAATGCCAAATGCAGCAGCTACTTCACGCTGATCCCCCCACAGGGGGCATCACCCAGGGACGCTCTAGTTCACGATTGGCCCTCCGGTCTGCTTTATGCTTTCCCTCCGTTTCCCTTGCTATCAAAAGTGATTCAGAAAGTGCAATCCTTGGGAAGCAGAATGATTCTGATTGCTCCACACTGGCCTCGTCAAGTCTGGTTCCCCTTTCTCCACCCCTTCATTGTGGACACACCTTGGATTCTGGACCCACAACCAGATTTACTGACACACATGTTGGGACAGTTCCACCCCTCTCTGCGGACCCTCCGGTTGACAGCCTGGCTACTCCACTTCCGTCGTTAGTTAGGCTTCATCACTTTTCACCTGTGGTAGTTCATATTTTATCTTCCTCTCATAAGCCCTCTACTAGGAAGATTTATTCTAGCAAATGGAAGAGGGTTTTCTATTTGGGCTCATACCCAAGGAATTGACCCTTACACAGCCCCAATTGCTTCAGTCTTGGAGTTTTTGTCTATGCTTTTCCATCAGGGCTCAGCATCAGCTACCATTAAAGTTCAATTGGTAGCGATTTCTAACTTTCATGTTGCTAATTAGCCTAGTCTGATGGCTCACAGACTCTGTAAGGCTTTCCAGAAGGGCACTCTATTACTCCGTCCTCCAGTCTCAGAACCTATCATGCCCTGGGATCTAAATTTTGTCCTGCAAGCCCTTACTTCACCACCCTTCGAGCCTGCATCTACCTGCAACTTAAAATTCTTGACCTGGAAAACTGCCTTTTTAATAGACATCACATCAGCCAGGCGAGTTTCAGAAATTCAAGCCCTTTCTATCAAACCTCCATACTTGATCTTTCATAAGGACAGGGTTTCTCTTAGACCAAACCCTTCCTTTCTTCCTAAAGTGGCGTCCATATCTAATCTTAATCAATCTATTGAGTTGCCAGTATTTTTTCCCCATTTTTCAAACAAGGCAGAATTCAAATTTCATCAATTGGATGTACACAGACAGTTACGTTTCTATCTGCACCGAACTAAAGATCTCCGAAAATCTGATCAACTATTTGTCTCCTTTTCGGAAAACAAAATTGGGTCCCCTGTCTACAAAATCACCCTATCCAGATGGATTTCCAGTTGCATCTCTTTCGCTTATTCCACAGGAGGTAAAGACCTACTGTTTCCGGACAAGGCTCACTCTACTCGGGCTGTATCTACATCTACAGCCTATCAAGCCAGATTGTCTATGGATGATATTTGTGCGGCAGCTACTTGGGCTTCTCCTCACACATTTGTTACTCATTACAAGTTGGACGTGGTATCTAGGGGCAGGTCTTCCTTTGGTTCCACAGTACTCAGGAGTATCTTCCTATGAGCCTCCCAGGATGTAGGTGCTAGGGACGCTGTCCCACGGGTAAGAATGTAGGCGAGATTGGACTACATAACATCAAGAAGTTATGTACTCACCATAACGTTCAATGTTTGTAGTCCATCTCGCCTCATATTCTTACTTACCCTCCCACCTTCCCCCTTCCTGGAGGATCTGGAGGTTAGGTCTGATTTACAGAGTTCCCTTTACTTTTAGCTTATTCTTCTTTACCTGGATGTTGTTATGCATGGGGTATGAATGAGTGTTCGCAGCAAACTAGATCTGGGGATATGGAGCAGTGCAGCATGGGGTACCTGCTTAGCCCAGCCAACAGAAGAGTTTGAGCTAGAAAAGTTTGGCCGAGTCGAAGCCGATATTCGGCTCTGAACCCACGGGTAAGAATGTGAGGCGAGATGGACTACATACATCGAACGTTATGGTGAGTACATAACTTCTTGTTTCTATTATTTAATTTATTCTTTACTTCTATTCTTATAACATCCATATGTAATCCTATCCATACTTATTTTATCCACTTCTTTTTATACCTTTGGAAAAAAATCTTCTTTACATAGTTTTTCTTGTAACTGTTACTCTTTTTTTTTTTTTTTACATTTCAAAAACACATGCTCTATAGTTTCTTCTTCTTGACAAACATATTGTAGCACTTTTCTTTTTATATGGCATATTTCCTTTTACTGGCAATTTATGTATTACCAGTATCCCCCCAAAGTCTTGACATTCTACTTTGTGATTACATCATTTGTTTCTTCATTTTATAGCTTTATTTTTTTTTCATTTGTTAGATTTTCTAATGGCTTTATATATATATTATTGAAATTTCAAGCAGTGACACCCACTTTTTCCTCTGTGTTGATCTGCATAACATAAAGTTTATTTTGACTTTGACTTTATAGTAACATTTTGTCATTACATTCATATACCATACTTTTCTTTTTCTATATCATCAATTTTTATTTTCCACGATTTATTTCCTGGTAATATTTCATTTCTTCATTTATACAATGTTTTACTCTTTTTTACCATATCCCAAAATTTATCAAACATATTAACAGTCGAGTGGAGTTCCGAAAGTCATGCGTGAATGGGTGTGCCTTCATTGAAGGTTGGGCATCGAGCTGGCAACTCGGCACCGTAAAAACCTACTGCCAATTATTAGCGGACCGGAGTTCCGCTGTGGCGACCCCCTAACCGGGAAAAGCCAAAAGACAAACAACAACAACATTAATAGTGTTTTTTCTACTAATCTCTCATCTTTGTTATTTATCCACATTAACACTTTTTATACATTTAATGAAGCAGCATATACCACTGGGTTAATTAACCCTGAACCACATCCTTCTTTATTTACATACAAAACTCGTCTTTTTACTGGGATTAATCTAGAACCCCATATACCTGAAATGCATCTGTAATAATTCATTTTCAAATACTCTTGACAACTTAAGTACACTTGCTAAATATGCTTTTTTCCCTTATCAGATAAGTATGGTTTTTCCCTATTAGTACTGAATTTATCAAATAAGCCCTTTTGTCTGAATGATAATTTATATATTCTTTAGAAAAGGCAGGTTTGTTTTATTTCTTCTGTTGTTTTCCCCATTGAATTCTACTTGCATCTTTTTTCCCAGATGTTATACCTTACACAGGAATTTCATTCACTTTAAAATATATACCCCCTATCTTTACTATACTACCTAAACCTTTACTTGTCTCTATTTAAAGCCATCCATGCCACCTTTAGACACTCATTTGTGCAAATTATTACTTCTTGCATCCATTTGTTTGCAGTTATTATAATGTCATCTGCATATGTTAATAGAACTGGAATTTTTAACCCTTCAGGTGTTACATATGCCACCTTCTTCATTTTGCAATTGATTTCACATACTATCACATTCTTAAAAAATGCAAAGAGTATACAATTCATTGAACACCCCTGAATTACACCACTCTTCATATGTACCTCTTGGCTTAATCAGCCATTTACATGTATTTTACTTTATTATTAATATATGCTGACAGTCATAATTTCCTAACTTTCTCACTTCTATGACATTCTTTCATTATTACCCATAAGATTTCATATCCAGTTGTGTCAAATACCTTATTAAGGTCTCCTATCATGATTTTTGCGTCTTCTTTTCCATTCATAGTTAGTGAAATTATGGATGATACTATCATTAATAATTCTTGACAACCCTTCCCCATTATACTATATATACTAATTTCCATAATATTTTCCATTTTAGTTTCAAATCTCTCTTGTATTATTTTCATAAAGGTCTTATCATTTAGTACTGTTGGCTTCCAGTTTTTTGTCTTCTTTCTTTTTCCATATAAATGTAAGTATTCCACTACATAATTCTTTATACATAAAACCTTAATTTAACCATTCATTCAACATCTTTTTTTTTGCCAATCCCTTAAACTTGTATACATTTTATACCCTATTCCATTTGATCCTGCAGCTGAATATATATTTACTTGTCCTAATACTTTATCTAGCTCATTTAAAGAAATCTCCTTTTCCAACTCTGTTCTGTTCTCCTGTTAACGTTCTTACTTTCCATGTTTTTTTCACTACCTTCATTTTTCTTTAAACATTTGTTGTACATATTGTACTATACTATTCATAATATTTTTTCTTGAGCTCATTTCTCCCTTCACATTTTTTATTTCTCTGACTGCACTACCATGTTTCTTTACTAATGTGCTTTAGGAACTTGATACTTCTTATATTTTTCCTTGTAAAAATATATATGCTTGTATAACAATCCTTGTATGTTTTCTTGATTTCCTGCATGTGGTTCTTTTTCTTTGTCAAAGTACTTTCTATCATTATGTTCTATATCTTCCAATGTATCGTTGTATGTTCTTTTACATTTTTCTTTCACTACTTTTCTCACATCATATTACCGCTCTAGAAAACATTTTTTATATTTTTCCTTAAGTACCCTTCACCACTAAGACCATTTTTTATAAAATGTTCTCATAGTAATATGATCTTGCCATGACTGTATTACTAATCTTTTATTCTTCATTCCATGCTTTCTTATTTCTCCCTTTTATTTCTTTGCTTATTTTTGTATATTCCTTGTTTTCTTTTATCTCTATCCATATTGCAAGATGATCTGAAAATCTTGTTTCTTGTATAACTAAACCTTCTGATACTATAAATAATCTACTTCAGTTCTATACATACCCCTTTTGTAAGCCCATGAATTCTTCCCAAAGTTTTAACTTACGTCTTGTATTTTCTAACATTTTTCTGGCATTTCCTTTCTTTTCACACTTGCCTCTTCAATCACAATTAAAGTCTTGTGTTGTTATAATATTCATATTTATCACTATAGCTTATTTCATCATATTTTAGACTTTCTCCATTCTTTACAGTTAGTATAAGATTATAATACTATAATTCTGTATATTTGTTCTTTCCATTTTAAATCTACAATGGTTAATCTTCCCATTTTTGCTTAAGTTGCATCTGATATATTTACTGTACATCTACAGAATATAGTTGTTCCAGAATATCTCTCATTTCCCAAATTTCAAATTATCTTTCCTTCCCACAATTTCTCTGTTTGTAATCTATCCTCATTTGTTAAAAAATATTCTGCCTTCTAATATAAATAAATCTACATCACATTATTACACCACCCCAAAGTCTTGATTCTTCTTACTATATTCTCAGTACTATTTATATTCTCAGTACTATTTAAATTTACAGAAAGCACTCTAAAATTTTCATTTTCTATTTGATTCATGGTTTTATTCAGTGGATATAAAAAGTTTACACACCCCTGTTAAAATGTCAGGGTTTTGTGATATAAAAAAATGAGACCATGGTAAATCATTTCAACACTTTTCCCACCTTTAATGTGACCTATAACCTGTACAATTCAATTGACAAACAAATTTGTTAGGGGAAAAATATAAAAAATTTAAAAAGTACAATACGCTGGAAGTGTACACACCCTTAAACTAATACTTTGTTGTGTATTCACACCCTTAAACTAATACTTCGTTGAAGCACCTTTTGATTTAATTACAACATTCAGTCTTCTTGGGCAGGAGTCTATCAGCATGGCACATCTTGACTTGGCAATATTTCTCCACTCTTCCTTGCAAAAGCACTCCAAATCTGTCAGATTGCAAGGGCATCTCTTGTGCATAGCACTCTTTAGGTCACCCCACAGATTTTCTATTGGATTTAGGTCTGAGCTCTGGCTGGGCCCAAAACTTTAATTTTCTTCTGGTGAAGCCATTCTTTTGTTGATTTGGATGTATGCTTGGGGTCATTGTCATGTTGAAAGGTGAAATTCCTCTTCATCTTCAGCTTTTTATCAGATGCCTGAAGGTTTTGGGCCAAAAGTGATTGGTATTTGGAACTGTTCATAATTCCATCCACCTTGACTAAAGCCCCATTTCCAGCTGACGAAAAGCAACCCCAAAGCATGATACTGCCACCACCTTGCTTCACCATGGGGATGGTGTTCTTTTGGGGATGCAAAGTGTTGTTTTTGTGCCAAACGTACCTTTTGGAATTGTGGCCAGAAAGTTCAACCTTGGTCTCGTCAGACCATAACATATTTTCCCACATGCTTTTGGGAGATGTGATATATTGTTTTGCAAATTTTAGCTGGGCCTGGATGCTTTTCTGTGTAAGAAAAGGCTTCTGTCTTGCAACCCTACCCCATAGTCCAGACATATGGAGAATATGGGAGATTGCTGTTACATGTAGTACACAACCAGTATTTATTTATTTTATTTGTAGTTTGCTAACCGCGAAAGTCCATTGTACCATATTGAGCCCTTTTCAATGGAAGCCTGGGAAGAAAAGCTCCAAGTACATACAAAAAATATATTGACAGTTAATACAATTATAGGAGAGAAAGCTCAAGTACATACAAAATTTGTTGGCAGTTAATACAGTTATAGGAGAAAAAGCTCCAAGTACATACAAAATGTATTGGCATGTAATACAATGTTAAAGCAAGAAGTTGTAGTGAAAAACAGTCACTGAGATATTACATAATTTTTTTTTGTTTTTGAAGAACATAGTTGTTGCACAATTTAAGGAGAGAAGCCGGAGAAGAACAGAAGGGGGAAGCTAGAGCTTAAGAGATGTGGAGAGTGATTGCAAGAAAGGTGTAGGGGAAGTTTAGGAGGGGTGGGAGCACAAGCATTCCCAGATGTAGATGAAATAAGAGATAGAGAAGGGACTTAAAGGCAGAAGGATTTTGGGTAGTCCAAATATGGGGAGGAAGTGAGTTCCATTATCATGCAAGAGAGAAGGCTAATAGAGATTGGCCAGGAGTATGAAGAGGTTTCTGCCAGAAATTCCCACAGCTCCTTCAGTGTAGGTCTCTTGGCAGCCTCCCTGACCAGTTTTTGTCTTGTCTTTTTATCAATTTTGGAGGGACGTCCAGTTCTTTGCAACGTCACTGTTGTCCCACATTTTCTCCACTTTTTGATGACTGTCTTCACTGTGTTCCATGGTATATCCAATGCTGTGGAACTTTTTTGTACCCTTCTCCTGACTGATACCTTTCAACAATGAGATATCTTTAATGCTTTGTAAGCTCCCTGTAAACCATGGATTTTGCTGTAGCAGGCAATTGAGTAAATGTCAGAAAAATCCTACTAGGACAGCTGAATTTTGTTTGGGGTTAATCAGAGTCTCTTCAGTTGATGGCAGGTGTGTACCCAAGAAGACTGAATGCTGTAATTAAATCAAAAATTGCTTCAACAAAGTATTAGTTTAAGGGTGCACACACACAACAAAGTATTAGTTTAATGGTGTGCACACTTACGCAACCAGCATATTGTACGTTTTTTATTTTTTATTTCTTCCCCTAACAGATTTGTTTGTTTTCAATTGAATTGTGCAGGTTATAGGTCACATTAAAGGTGGAAAAAGTTATGAAATGATTGAGGTCTCATTTTTTTATAACACAAAAACATGGCATTTTAACAGGGGTGTGTAAAGTTTTTATATCCACTGTACGTTCATACCTAATGACTAGGTTAGCTTTCTTAACAGGCCATTCTAAGCCTAGGCATCTCATCTATTTTTTCTTCTAGTGCAGCTCCTTCTAAAATTTCTTCTTTATTAATTTTTTTCTGTTTCTTTCTCCTTACTCTTATTTTCATTCTTTTTTTTGTAATATGCCAATAAATGTCCAATTATGCTACTTTTCTAACATTTCAATTCACATTTTTGCATCATGTCCCATTTCCCCACAAATATAACATTTTCTTTTGTTAAAGTTACTTCTCAAATGTTGCCCTTTTCCAGAAAGTAAATGTTTTGAGTTGTCCTCTGTATTTTACAACACCCCTATTCCCCTCCACATTTATCATGCTTGGTATAGGTATATTTTTTTCTCATTCTATTTTAACACAATGTTATAATCCTAGCCACCACTTCCATAAACCCCTTTTTTCATAAACATTTGCAATGCCCAGTACTTCTTAACATAAAGTTTTCAAATGTTCTTTCACTGTCTCTCTTTCTACCTCTGTTCGAAATTGTACATGAATTTTCTTTATTTCCCAGTTAAATGCTTTTATCACATAAAGATTCCATGGGTTACAGTCTTTTATTTCTTCATATTCTCCAAGAAAGTTTTCCATTGAAAAAACAGTCTCAGCTATAATGTCACAAAATGTCTCTTAAAAATAAATGATCTTAACTCATGTCCTTTTATGCCCAAAGGAGCTATTAAATGGTACCACACTTCATACCCGTCCATTTCTTCGTCTTTTTTACTCTGAATCTTTACCACATACTTCTTTTTCTTCTTTTTTTTTCATTTTCTTCTGCTACTTCACTTTTGGTTTCTTTTACTTTGTCTGCATATATTTTCTTTTCCATCTCACCACTATTCTTCAGGATTGTCACTGCATTCTCCTTTTGTATTTTCTCCATAATGTCCCCTTAGGAAACATCTCCTTCATTTTCTGGCTCACTCTGCCTCACATTTTTTTAAGTAAATCATCCCATAACCTTCCCATCTGGGGTTGTACTTATACAGCCATCATATGCTGACTCATCTCCATCAAACATATTTCTTTGTAACATTTCCTCAGAATTCTGTGGACATTCACCAGTTTCCATATTTGATTTCTTCTCCATTTCTTTCACCACTCTATCATCTCTTTATCTCTCCACCTACTTCCCTTTTTCTCTGAGCCACCTCTGTGCCTAGAATGGAAACAGGAAGTGGTCCTCCGGAATGGGTCCCATTCTCAAAAGTGACATGTGAGGGAAGTTCCCAGATGCCCTGACCAAATTTCCCCGGTAGTATAAATGCCACATTGGGTCTCCCTTGAAAAGAGACATAGTGGGACTAACCTGGTCAGCAAAGGATGGATAGATAAATAAATAAAGCATGGAACAGGTGAAAAAGTTGATAAATTTTTTATGAGAATAATTCAGTAGTAGTCAGAATTGATTATTTAACATCCCTAAATTAATATTAGATGGCCAGAGCTGCATTATGCATAATGGAGTCCATACTGATCAAAGGCATATAGAAATATCAGGTATAATTATTTAATCAGAACTGGAGGAGATAACCTTAGACGTGCTTGGAATAAGGAGGGAAGTCTTACCACTTACTGTTAAAAGTCAACCTTGTTAAGAAACCTCCTGCCAAGGATAGCTCAACATTCTGCCAGTATACCAAAGACTTTAGTTCCTATAGGAGCCATACATCACATCTATGCACCCTACACAAGACGTAGGGCATAAAGGTTCATATGTTCATAGGTTGGTACTAGGCTATCAGCCCTAGGGCCTATACAAGCCTAGCCATAACAATTCCCTGGCTATTTCTTCTTACATTATTTACTTTCCTGGACCCCTGTCTAGCAGGGCGACTGACGTGATCCCTGGGGTGAATTTCCTTTCTCCCATCCAATCGTCAAGGTTCCTCTTGAAGAGGTCCAAAGAGGCACTCTGCTTGACATGAATGGGCAATCTATTCCAGAGTCTGGGGAGTCTCTGGGTCAGGAACCTATCCCTCCAGCATGTTTTGTTTATTGTGATGACAAGGTTTAGATCCCTGGAGCGTGTCGCTCTGAGGGATTGGGATTTCTTTAAGTGTAGCATGTCCAACAGCTCTGGGTTTGACATGGCCTTGTATGTTAAGCAGAGATCGCCTCTGAGTAGACGATATGCGACAGAGTATAGCTGGAGTTTTTTAAGGCCGTCAGCGTAGGGCATCTGCTTTAGGCCTGTGATTCTTTTAGTGAGGTAGTTCTGAGGCCTTTCCAGTTGTTGCAGATGTCTTGAGAGGTACATACCAAATGGGGCATTGTATTCTATAATGGGTCTAATGAGGGATGAGTACAGTGGGACAATGACCTCCTTTTTTCTGGATGAAAAGCCCTTCGTGATGAGGTGTGCCACATAGAAGGATTTCCTGACTGTTGTGGCGATGTGGTTATCGAAGGTGAGACCACTGTCCACCTGTGTCCCTAAGTCTCTTATCACACTTTCTGTGTTTAGTGTACTGCCACCTATATGGTAATTCATGGATACATGTTTTTTCCCAAAGGGGATAACAATACATTTCTTGGCATTGAGCTTGAGCCCATGGCTCTGGCACCAAGCATCTGTTTCTGTAAGGCCCTTTTGTAAAGTATCCATATCATTTGGGGATTCAGTAATGGCTCCCAGTTTGCAGTCATCTGCAAACTTTGTTAGCCAGAGTCCCTTAGTGTTGACCTGTACTTCAGAAAAGTAGATGCCAAACAAGAGCGGCCCCAGGACTGAACCCTGAGGTACTCCACTTGTCACTTGTCTGGATCTGGATTTGGAGTTGGCTACTTTTACAGTGTGGGTTCTATCAGTAAGCCATTTAGCAACCCATTGGGTGACATAGGGATTAATGCCCAACTTAGTAAGTTTATCTATGATTCCAGAGTAGGGGATGGTGTCAAAGGCCTTGGCAAGGTCTAGATAGGCTGTGTGGACCACCTTACCCTTGTCAATGCCTCTGGAGACTGATTCAAAGAAGTCAATCAGGTTCAGGAGACAAGATCGGCCCTTCACAAACCCAAACTGGGAGGGGTCCAGTGTTTGAAGGTTGCCAATGTCTTTGTTTATAAGTTCCATGATAATACGCTCCATGGCCTTGCAGATAAAGCTTGTCAGACTGATGGGACGGTAGTTTCTGGGATCCAAGGTGGATCCCCCCTTGTGGACTGGAATAACTGTAGCTCTGCGCCACTCAGTGGGCATGAAACCTGAGGTGAGGCTATGATTAAACATGACACTTAGGTGAGGTGCCAGTTCATATTGTAGTTCATGTAGTACACAGCCCGGGATGTCATCTGGTCCCATGGATGCTGTATTCTTGGCTTTAGAGAGTGCGTTTTGTACCTGTGTGGCTGTTATTACTGGAATTTGGCAATCTTCCGGTATTGAGATGGGCCATTTAGGGGGTGAGAGGGGGGTGAAGTTGGTACTGAATCGATCTGCCAGGATATTGGCAATATCCTTTGGATCAGTATATTTAATGCCATTCTGTTTTAGTTCAGAGCAGATCTGAGCATTGCCATTTAGATTCTTGACATAGTTATAGAATGCTTTGTGGTTGTCTTTGGAATCTTTGGCAATTTTATTTTCGTAACTAGCTTTGGAGGATTTTATGAGGCATCTCAGTTTCTTACTGAGGCTAGTAAGGGAGTTTTTTGCATCCTGGGATTTTCCTCTTTTCTGCAAAAGTTTCTTCCTTTTGTTGTAAAGTTTGTTTATGGCAGGGGACCACCAGATTGGCTTCCTTTTTTTGGATGAGAGCATTTTGGTTCTATTTGGGATGGCACGATTCATGCATGAGTGGATGTGCTTGTACAGTGCCTTAGTGTAGGATTCAGCAGTTGAACTTTCAGTTCCCGTCTGCATGGGTGTCATGAAGTTTGTCACTTCTGACTTGAGTAGCATGAAGTTGGCTTTGGAGAAGTTTTTTATGGTGGTTTCTTTACTGGGGTGGGGTGGGGTGGGATGTGGATGTTAAGGGTGATTAGCTTATGGTCAGACCTGACTAACGAGGGGGTGACCATAGGTATGGAGCATTGATTTCCCATGTTGGTAATGACCAGGTCTAGGATATTGGAGCCCCTGGTGGGACTATGGATTAGTTGATCCAGGGCGTTGGAATTTATGAATTCCAAGAACCATTGCGCAAGGGTGTTGGGACATGAGTAGTTTTCCCAGTTAATGGCAGGATAGTTAAAATCACCCAGTATTAGGGTGTTTGGTTGTATCTTAATATTTTCCAGTATGTTTAGAAAGGTGTAGTGAGAATCTTGGGGTATGGTGGGGGATCTGTAGCAAGCTACAATTTGGATTGCAGTCTTACCTAGTGTTAGTTGCACTTGGAGAATTTCAGACACATTGTGTTGGCCAACTAGCCTGGTGGTGTGAATATCCTTGGTGAATATTGACACTCCTCCACCTTTAGTGTTTGGTCCTGGTTTGGTGGCTGAAAAGTGTGGTAAGAGTTGTAGCCTGGTATTGCAGGGTGCTCTCTGGAGCCTTGAACCAGGTCTCAGTTACTGCACAGATATCGATGTTCTCCATTTTAGGAGTGCCTCGAGAGAGTGCATTTTGAGGTTTAGACTTCTAGCATTGAGTAGCATTACCTTCAGATTTTGCATGCTTGTACCTGTTACGGTGGTTGTTTTGTCCTTTGAAGTTTGCCTAAAAAAGGCACTATAGGGTGGCAAGAGCCTTAGCCAGTAACCTGAATCCCAGGGGTGACAGGTGCAGACCATCTCTGGCAAAGCATCGTGGTCTGTCAATCATGTCATCCCAGGCAGACAGATACTGGATCCTCTTTGAATGACACCATAAGCTTAGCCAATTGTTGAAGTCAATCATTTTATCCTTATATTGTGGTATCATTCTGGGCGAAGGCAGGATGCTACTCAGGGCTAGGGTCATACCTGCCTGGGCCACATGATCCGAGAGCTTTTCCATGTCTCTTTTCATGTAGTCCAGGGAGGTACGTCTCAAGTCATTCACTCCAACATGGACAATGACAGAGTCATATTTGTACTTGTTGTGGAGTGACTTGAGTGCATGCGTTATGTGGTGGATCCTGGCACCCGACAGGCAGCTGACTGTAATTTTCTCCTTATTCAACCTGGTGAGAGGGACATCAGTGTGCCGGACTATAGAGTCACCTATGACTAAAGTGTTAGGTACATTGTCTTGCCTTAGGGGCTGTTGCTGGGTGGCACACTGGTGTTGTGAACTATGTGACACATTGGTTGTGATTGGTGTTTGTTTGCGTTTCAGCTTCAGAGGTCTTTGTTGCTTGGGCAGGTTACAGTTAAGGGCCTCTGCATATGTGGATTTAGTGTTACTATATGTGGGTGTTGGTGGTGCGGGTTTAGAAGGGCTATGTGGTGCTTGAGGTGTAGTGTGGGTGTTAACCTTCTCCTCTTGACTGTTTAGCACAATCTTGGGTGGAGAGAGCTTTGCTTCCATTTTGGCTATGTAAGTGCATCTCTCACAGGTTGTAGTGTTGGGTGGTAGGAGGAGAGGGTTGTCTGTGTACACGAGGCAATTGCCACATTGCCCCAGTATGCCCAGATTCACCAGGTGGACAGGAGAAATCACCGGAAGCTGACCCTTGGATATGCCTGGTTTGGGGCTTTTTTTTTTTCTTTTCTTTGTGAAGTATAGGAGCTGTTTCCTTAGCAAGGTACTTTGCAATTATAGGCTGTTTAGTTCCTACTATTAATTTCTCCTTGTTAACAAGGAGAGTTCAGTGTTTGTATGAGTTTAAGGCTTCCTAGTGCTTTCCAGCAGGTATTAGAGAAAGTGCTAGTCACAGGGATGCTTAAAGGTAAGATTGAAAAGAATGCACTCTGCAGTGTGCACTAGAGAAGTTAGGTAACTTGAGTTTTACCCGTTTAAAAAGTTAAGGTTTAGTGGAGAGTTACTATTTTTAAAACAGCAAGATGGATTGAAAGGGGTGGTCACTTTTGTATTTTGGTACTATGAAATACTGTAGGATGGCCAATAAATTTAAATAATTGAAGGGGTGCGATTTCAAAAATGATGATTTTGTGATTACTCACATAATCCAGTGAAAGTAGAGAGAAATGAGATATATGGTCAGATTAACATAAGAGGCGGGCAACTAGAAAGACAGTGGTATTTAACAAGACAACTTAAATGGGTGAGAGGGTGGGAAAAAATTCTGCCTGACTCAGAACAGACAGAGCTGTGGTCTCTTTTGAAGTTTTAATATGCTGTTAAAACAGAATGCAAGCAAAACACAAGGTAAAGAAAACAAACTACAGTATTCAAAATATAGAAAGACAATACAGTAATACAAAAAATAAAAGCAAACTAACCTTTCCTTCACAGCAAAGTGTAGCAGAGTCTGGATGAGCCTTTCTGGTAAAGCCAAATGTTCATAGATTAGTACTAAGCTAACTGCCCTTGCGAGCCATTTTAAGCCAAGCCAGTTATTCCTTGTGAGACTCAAACCCTGCACCTTGTCTTTGTAAGGCAAACACCTTAACCATTAGGCCACCGTCCCAACTTTAATTGCCCTTACGAGCCATTTTAAGCCTAGCCAATTATCCATTGTGAGACTCAAACCCTGCACCTTGTGTTTGTAAGGCAAACACCTTAACCATTAGGCCACCCTCCCAACCCTACAGGTGACACTTAGACGCACACACTCAGGAATGAAAAAGCCCCAGGAGGAACAGAATATCCTCAGGGACAAGGAGAACATATGCATCCAGAAGGAAATCCAAATTGAGCTGGAGTATTATGAAAAGTAACCCAAATGAATATAATAGGCTTAAATATATGGAATGTTCTAGGATGGTGATTTCATTCTTCAGAAGTGAGAAATGAGATTAAGATTATAAAGTGGGTAACCATGTCATAGACAATAAGGAAATCTGATTATGAGAAGCTGTTTAGGAAGGGGAGATTAGAAATATCTAGGTTATTGAGGGTGAGAACATAATTACAGACCCAGATAAAATTGTGCTGAGTTTTTGCAGACTCCTTTTCAAGAGTAAATAAATATTATAATAGATGTGAAGCATATTTTGAAAATAGAATAAGTAAATTTTCTTGTCCAGTAATAACAGGGGACATGATTATAGATGGTACTCCCTGATGATATTAATGGATTTTATTTAGTTAATATTAAAGAAAGTATTATAGTGCCTTTTTTAGTAATCCCTGTAATCAGGATTTTTACCGCCTCAGTGGAAAAGCACATACTTAACTTGAGTTCACATCTTATAAGTTTGACAACCTTAGACCAGTTAGCTCTACAAGTATTACCGGAAAATGATTTGGAAGGGTGTTGATTAAAATCACGGGCCATCTAGCTGGGAATAATTTATGTATGCAAATATCAACATGATTTTACTCAAGGGCGATCATCTATAACTAACTTTATTTACCTTTATTCTGATGTGGCTTGGGCCTCGGTAAGAAACATTCCAGATGATGTGTTTTTTCCTGACCTTACTTAGGCCTTTGACTTGGTTCCCAATCATGCTGTATTAGACTGTAATGAGAACTGGGATTTCAGTATGTATGTTACTGGATAGGTTGCAGACTGGTTAAACAGTTTGAAAGCAAGGGTTTGCCTGCAAGGAATTTAGTCTGGGGAATATGATCGCCAAAGGGGCATACCACAAATATCAGTTATGGGCCTTCT
Organism: Protopterus annectens; assembly: GCF_019279795.1. Taxonomy (NCBI): domain Eukaryota; kingdom Metazoa; phylum Chordata; order Ceratodontiformes; family Protopteridae; genus Protopterus; species Protopterus annectens. The sequence goes on from NC_056726.1 coordinate 438,808,654, forward strand.
TTTTCATGTTTGTATGTCTTTTCCAGTGGTAGGAGGGTGTTGAACAGCAAAATGTGCTGACATTGCTAAAATAGTTGGGCTAATTACCTAACTAAAGGAACAATTGCAGGTATAAGCTTATGTGGATAGTTTGTATTTATAGTCCCAAATATTCATACAGACTTGGGAATCTTAATCGAAATATGCCTGAATTTTACTGGATAAAGTTCTGAGGAAACATTATTAAGTAATTAGAATGATAGTAAGAATTATAACATCAAGGCATGAAAATGTAATTATGCTCGTTTACAAAACAATAATGAGTCTGTTGTATGCTACTGTTTTTGTATGTGTACTAGTTACAACATACATAAATTGGAGAAGGTGCAAAATGACTATACTAGGAATCTTAAGGGTCTAATAAAAATGTTAATTGTGAGAGTGATTAAATAAACTTCAACTATTCTCAGTTTATTATACATAATTTAAACAAGATTTTATTTGGGTACACAAATACCTGAAGAATGAGGCCACTACTTGCACATTAGGGATTACTTTTATAAGGCATGGGAAGGATACAAGGAATAAACAAGCACTGATGGACATGAAACATATGACAACAATTTTAGGTGGAAGTTATTTTCAGGTAAGGGCAGCAGTGTGCAAATGGAATAAGTTGCCTGAAGTAAGACAAACAGATAATTTACTGACTTTTAAGTATAAGTTAGATTTGGGTATGGTGATAGTCTTTTGGACCTTATCTGCTTGGAAACTAGATGGTGTTGATCTTGTCTGATATTTGTCTCACACCTTACTGTTGTAGCATTGGGAAATGCTCAGGCTATTTAGTGGAGCCAGGATGGGGGGGATGGAGGCTCCAAGTAAGATAATAGAAGAGTTTTGCAAATCAGGGGGTAGAGAGAGGATGCTCAGGAAAAGACAGAGGAGACACACGGGCTTAACCATTTATAAAGATGTTTGCCTGGTATTCACCCTTATATTGACTACCGATCAAGGAGAAAAATATGTAAGCTGTCCAGCCTTCACTCTTTTAAAAGCAGATGGATGGTAGCATAGATGGTGGTGGTGGTTACATGAGTATATACCTCAAAGCATGCTTTATGAGAAGGAATTTCCAGTGGGAGCCTGAGTCTTGGCAGGATCAGTAGCTCCCTTGGAGAGGAAGGAGATGGGTATTTTTTTTCTTTGTGATTTTTGCCTCCATAACTGTTGACCATCAAGTGTTCTCCCACATGGATACAGTTCATTTATTTGCCTGGGAATTTCAGCTGCAATCAGGGTGAGAGCGGTCTGGAGGGGTGATCATTCAGTCAGCCATGAGGGTGCTTCATGCCCTCACAATGCATCCTGGCAGTAAGTGTATTATAAGTATTACTTAATCAGACAACTTAATTCCACCAGGACTCCTACTTATACAAAAATCTTACCCAACAAAAACCCAACCACTTCTTAACATCAAAACCATCTTATACCAACATTTCTGTATTCACCAAACATAAACCACAACTACATCTCAGTAAAATGCATCAAATGCTAAAATTCACAAGAAGACTACCCTTGCTAATGAACACTCATTTACTATGCAGTAACACTGAAACAGTCAGCGACCCTCATCTGCCACTACACATTACACAAACCACTTCACATGCTCCCCACTCTACAAAATTGACGACAGCTCTTATTAATGCTGACAGCCTTTTCAGTTAACTAGAACAAAGTGAGAGATTCCTGTCAAGGTACAACCCACATAGGGTAGGAATTACTTCATCCTGGAAAAACAAGCCAACACCCCCAGTTTAACCCACTACAGATTATCGTTGCCTCATCAGCTATAGATTAAGCTCCATTATACGAGGTACACCTGTACTAAAATACCACATAAAAAGTTCACTCCTAGGACAAAATATGTCCATAAATGACCATGACCCCCAACTGTCTAACCATTAAAGTGCATAGCATAAATTTGTCTCATTAGGATTATTATTATTATTATCTTATATCCCACCTGTAGCCACAGAATTCAAATGAATAACACTTCTTCAACAAGCACTGTATTCCCTTAAAGCAACAAAAGGTGTGTTAATCCTATGTGACTTTAATCTTCTTCTTCTTTCGGCTTTTCCCGGTTAGGGGTCGCCCCAGCAGAACTCTGGTCTGCTAATGATTGGCAGTAGATTTTTACGGTGCCGAGGTGCCAGCCCAACCTTCAACGAAGGCACGCCCATTTACGCATGTCTTTTAGACGTAAACTTGCTAAATCCCTCTTAGTTTGATATCACTGACATCCTAACCAAACTGGGATTTACAGAAATGATCAATGAAATCACACTGACTACAACGCTGATAATCACACTCTACTGGACTTGCCATTTACTAACTTTACTCATAAAATCTTTGACATCCAAGTCAACTGCCTTTAATGACCATTGCCTCATTGAATTTACCCCAAGACATGCTAAATCAAAATTCATCCCCTCGCTTCTACCTCCTTATGGCCAATAAATAATAAAAATGTAGCTGCTCCACAAAATGAACTCTCCAAAATGTCCTGGACCAATGCCCTTTCTAACAAAAACCCTAATGAAGTTGAACATCTAGTAACAGAAACACTACTGTACCTCCAGAACAAACACTTCCCTTTAATCTCCAGGTTACTTAGCAAGTTCAGAAACCAATGGCTTACAAAAGAGCTTGAGTCCCAGTACAGATTGCAAGACATGGCATAGCAACACTGGAGAGATCTCCCCTTTCCAGCAAAGATAAATTTATAAAGTTAAGAAACCTAGCCAAAAAGCTACCTGCATACATAAACCCAACTTCTATCTAGTTTAAAAAAAAAAAATAACCAGAAACATTTCCTGAACTTCATGAATGAATCACTGTCCACTCCAGTCAGAAAGTCACCGCCTTACCCAAACCCTGAGGACAACTAACCATCCCAGACTTCATTGAAGAATTCTTTCCCCTTCCCTCCAACCAAACCAGAAACTCTTGCCTGTAACTCCTCTCTTCTACTTCAAAATAATCTCTGCCAAAGAAACTGAAAACCATGGAACAAATCTCAGTTATACTGTCTGGAGTTCATGCCTTGGTCTTTTATTTATTTGTTTATTTTTGTTAAAAGGGTAGAACATTGGTCTGTTTGGAACTGGTTCAGATTGGGAGCAAACAAAAAAATACAAGGTCAAAATATAAAAATAAATTTGCATACTATAGTAAATAATATGATATAATACAGTTACAGAATAATTCTGTACACAGTACAATCAAAGGAAAGAATATCATAAAGTGGTAGTCAAATGGAGAACAGTTACTGAAGCAGTTGTTAGGTTTCCAGAATAAAGAGTTCCAAAGAATGAACGTGAGAAAGATATTAGTGTATATTACTCTATACAGGTTTACAGAACTGGACATCATTGTGCATGGTAGAAGTGTTTTAGTGTTGGTAATGAATGTTTGAGAACATGAAGAGAATGTATCAGGTAAATGAACCATTTTTTTAAGTAATAGCAGGTTGTAACTTTGAAGAAGGAGTGTTTAAGATCCTTTCTGACTATTGTAAAGGACAAGTTTTCTTTATGAGAGGTGGGAATTAGATTCCCATACTTGTGCGCCAAGGAGAGTGAAACTGTTGCCTATGCAGTTTTGTGTTGGGATTTTCGATCTGGGTAGCATAGAAAAGGAAATGCTTAAGATTAATTTGAAAAGTAGAGACCCTAGTAGATTTATCTTGTGCGTCATGGGAAGTCAGTGGACTCTGGCAAGGGCCAGGCAGTGGTGTTGTGCCCTAGGTGATAGTGTAATGAAACTGCAGATTTATTTTACAGAACTTTGTATGGAGATTTTTTTTTCCTGAAGGCAGAAGCTTCCAGAGGAAGTCTGTATTCAAATTGTGAGAGAAGCACCCCTTGCTTCAGGAAAGAAAAAGGCAAGAAATAGTGGCAGTCCAAAATACTTGTGAGTTGATTTTTGCTTTTGTTAGTTAAATGTGCTATAGGAAGTTAAGGTGTTGGTCTAAACATATCCCTAAATATCAAAAATGGGCAGTGGTCTCTAGGAGAGTCAGATTACTAAGTATTAAGGGTTATTTCCCAATTGCTGGGTACACCTTGAGGAGTTTGGTGTTGAAAAGCATGCATTTTTTTTTAGTGTTTGAGTAGTTTTCATTGACTTAGTTGGAATATACCCTTCTTGTAGTTTTTGTGTACGTCTCTCTCTCTCTCTCTCTCTCTCTCTATATATATATATATATATATATATATATATATATATATTTATATACATACATACACACATACACATATATATTGGTTTAGTAGAAAGCATCAAATACACCAGCGTTGACACACTAAACATCTACATCTTTATGGCTAAAAATCAGATTATGACAAGCAGCTATTCATGCATCTAGAAATAACTTCAGTGCATGCAAAAAAAATCAAAAACAATAAAACATTAAAACACTGTTTTTTTACAGGGATGCAAGTGCCCCCTGCATAACCCATGTGGGGGGCTGCAACCCCATACTCCTTACTAATTATATAACTCCTAGATTAAATAAAAACCACAAACTGCATTGATAAACTTACAAAAACAAAAAAGCAGGCAACGTGTCAGCTAAATCCACAAAGACGAACCACCACCATTTTATACTTCTAAGTGGTGGTTCGTCTTTGTGGATTTAACTGACATGTTGCCTGCTTTTTTGTTTTTGTAACTCCTAGATTGCACAAACACTGGGTAAAGGCATACTCCCCAGCCTTGGGAATTCTTCAGTCTTGGACACCTGTCAACCAGGTGCTTAGTCGATCATAAAACTGTTGACAAAACAGAGGTAGACCAAACAGACATTCGATCATAAGGAGTGAACCCATCCTTATATAAACCAGCATGGGAAATGGTGTATCTACAGATTGCCAGCTGGTCAGCTGGATGAATAATGGGAAGAGAAGGAGTGAGAAGACCGATCCTTGGGGCGCATCAGAGTGCAGGGGGGGCTGAGTTAGAGAAGAAGTTGCCAGTATCCATTATAGAATATAATAATAATTCATCACTTTATGCAAACAGCACATTATAATACATCTTCTTCATCTTTACAACCTATACCTCACCATAATGTAATGCCCAAGATATGGAAACAAATAATATTTAAGCCCATCTGCAAATTATCCAATCCACTAACCACAGAAAACACTTGACCAGTTTCCAGTTAAGACTTTCGAGAAACTAGTGTTCACTCAAATTACTGACTATATCAAAAAAGTGCTGCAGTCTTTTTCTCCAACCAACAGGACTTCTGGTCAGGAAACAGTGTTAGGATAGTTCTATACACCTTCACTGAGGATACACTCTGCAGTATCAACAAAGCTCTTCTTACAGGAGCAATGTTTATCGACCTGACCAATGCCTTCTACCAAGTTGGCCATGAACTTCTACTGAACTGTCTTATAATAGTAGGCATCAGCAATCACTCTCTCTTTCCTGACACAACAGCTTTCTCTCAAATAGACTCTTTTAAAGTAAAACTAGGTAACTGTGTCCCACCCTTTTACCCTCTGACAAAAGGTGCACCCCAAAGATGAGTTTTGTCCTCACTGTTATTTTCCCTGTTCATCAACATGCTACCCGCAGGCCTTTCACTACCTTCCTGTCTCATGGACGCAAATGGCATGGTTGTCTACAGGGCTACTTTCTCCCAGACCTGCTGTTAAACAAAATCTAAAAAATTATCTTAAAAAAAAAAAAAAAGCATCTTAGGCAATTATACATTTATGTAAATGAAAACAAACCATACTGACATAGTTTCAGTTGCAGACATTATACATCAAAAACGATCTGTACAGTTATTGCAAATCAAATATTACATATCTCATTAAATTCTTGCTTTCCCTCATACCTCATTCCTTCTACAAAACTTTATTCTGCATGTATTGTTCCCACAGTTTCCATTTTTTTCCTATGTAATTTGCTCCTACCCTTTTCCAAAGAGACCATTTCCAGTTCTTTTCTCTCTTACTATATTCACTACTTCTAATATGGTTTGGTTTAGAATTTGTTTTCCATTTTCTAGTAATTGATTTTATGGCAGCCACCAGAATTAAACTCAGCAAAGTCTTACTATGTCTATGTAATTCAGATCCTGTATTACAGCTCAAAAAATCATTTCCTTAGATACACCAATTTGCTCACCTAGTATTTCTGACAGAGTAGTCTGAAAGGAATTTTTTAAAATTCTGCCAACTCATTACACTCCCAAAAAATATGTTCCAAGTTAACCTCATCCTTCCTGATCATACCCCCAACATTTGCAATCTACATGAGGAAAAATTCTTTGGAGTCTGCTTGGGGTATAAAATACCTATGTAACACTTCCATGCAAACATCCTAAATCTTCTAAATTTTGTTGCATATTTTAGCCATATACATAGCCCCAAATTGTTTTTTTGTGAATTGATTGTCCTTTCTCTCTTCCCAATCCTTCGTAACCTCCTCAGATTGATTCCTATAGTTTTCATGCAATATTCTGTATGCCCTACTAATTATCCCTTTTTAACAGTAGTTTCTCTTCTTGTTTCAACTAAAACCTCTACCAGTACCATACTTTCACTTAGGACCCTCCTATTCATTTCTCCTAGCATATACTCTGATTATCAATCCTTGATAGGGAAGGCAGTCTTTAGCCTACAGTCCAAATGTATTTTTGGCCTCTTACCATTCTATTACCTTTCTCTCTATAATTATTTGCTCCCAATACTTTGGGTCCTCTGCCAGTTTTCTCCAGTAACTTCCAGCTCCTCTTGCCTATTCTTTGTACTCCTAATTGTAGTCTTTCATGTTGACAGAATCTCCTTCCTCCATTCCCATGTTGGCTTAGTTCTTAGAATATAAAATCCCAGACCCTCATTATTTCTTGACCCCCCCATTTCATCATCATCCCTTTCCACTTTGAATTATAGCTTTCTGCTTGTGCTGTGTATTGGAGCCTTAACTGTGAAGCTCTGGAATATCCCTTCAAATCGTGTAATCACAAACCACCTTGCTCTATTGGAAGGATCAACTTATCCCACTTCACTCTTAGCCGGTTCCCCTCCCAGATAAAATCTTTCAGCTCTTAATTAATTGCAATCCACAACTTTACCTCTGGTTGACAAAATATATGCCTGACCTGTATATAAAACTAAAGGGACTAACGCATTTTCAATTCTTGTATCTTACTATCCAGATCCATAAAACAGAGCTTCTAGTTTCTCAGTTTTGTATTATCTTATGTGTAGTCACCAATGAAAGGCACTAGGAAGGAGAATAACCACCACGAAGAATATTATGTTAAAATCCTCGACTTTAATTATAGATTCCAAGACATAAACGTTAACTAAATCACCGCATTTCCGTCTTCCTTATAGCAAAACTTCTTCAGATGCATGCAGCAAATAAAATAACCTACTTTAAATACATTAAAAACTAATTACACTAATGTAATTAACTTAATTAATAATTGAATACCGTAAAGTCACTACCCCAAGTCCACATAAAATATAATATAATATACTGTAATTAAATAAAAAGACACAAAAAGGATTGTTCTGAATAATCAGCCTGTGCAAAACAGATGAAAACTCTGAAAACTACAAAGGATATATATGTAAATAAATAAGTATGCTTAAAATAATATTAATACATCATATATAATGCTCGTCCTAATAAAAATCAGTGTAAGAGCTCCACCTAATGGTTAACCACAATAAAAAATGTTTTGTATATCAAAAAAATATATAAAACAAAACAGGATCTCTCCTAAAAGGCTGCACATACAATTGACACAAATATTCTGAAAGTCAGTTTGATCTAATTCAAATAAATAGATAAAGCTGTTTATTAAAACACCATCTTATTGAGAAAACATAAGCATCTCTTAAACCACAACGAATATAACAAAAACTAAAAAGTGACAATGTTAACTAGTAATTTAGCTGGTCTTGTATTGAGGGTGTTGCTTTATTATAATTTAGCTGCTCTCATTTTAAGGAGTGGGGCTATGGAAATGTTCTCATTCAACCCAGGGTGTGTACTGGCCTGTAACGTAATTTGCCACCAAAGCTCCCTGTATTTGATTCTTTCTTCCCATAGTCCCCCACTTGCATCCTGCTTAACCTCTTCTAGAAACAAAAAATAGAAACTTAGCCTTTTTACATTCTTTAGTATGTTTGTATAAAGGATTCTTTTCATTCATTGTCTAAAACTTCACACCCTTCACAACTAAATAAATTAAACCAGTAGAATGACAGTTAAAATAATTTCTTCCTTCACTAGTTCTACGCCTACATGTTAAAAATACTTTTTTGTTATTCAAAATATAAGCACAATGGGACCAAGCACCACATTTGCATGTCCCTTTCCTTCTAGTGTATGTATTCCTTTTCATTTCATTGTCCTGTTCTAACAGCCCTTTCAGATTTTTTTGCTCTCTTATAAACAACTTTAACATGTTCTTTGGGAATTTCTACAATGTCATTTAAGCCAATAAATCTCTCCCATTCTTTTTCTATAATGTTCTTAAATGTATGTGCATTCCCATTAAATCCTGTCACAAATACTTTATTAAAATTTCCTTCTTGGTTCAAGTCCGTATGTCCGTCTGTATCATCTCTCATACTTTTCTCACCTAAAATTGGTCTGAATCTATCTTTTCTTCCACCAATTACTTCATTTTAACACCCTGTATCAAGTCTAGGGGATATCCCCTTTCCTAAAATACATTTTCTAAAAATTCACATTCATCCTCAAAATCAGAGTCCAAAGAGGTCATTCTACTGGCCCTCACAAATTGTCCCTTTACAATAATTATTTTTTGATGAGGTGAATGGGCACTTCTGTAATGTAAACAGGAATTAAAAAACATATCTTTCCTATAAATCCTAGATTTAAAACTACCTTCAAATTTGTAAATGGCCACATCCAGGTAGTGTAAAATGCCATGCGTAAAGTTATAGGTAAATTTTAAAAAATCTGTAGTTCTTCCCAAATAGTTAATAAATTCTTCCAGTTTATCAAGAGAAGCTGTCCAAAAGATACATACTGTAGATCATCTAGCTATCGCTTGTATAGACCCAACAATCTATATAATCTATACAACCTGAATGAAAAATGAATCTCTCTTCCCATGAAGCCAAAACTATGTTTGCATAAGTCGGTGCACAGGCAGCACCCATAGCCCCCTGTGTTTGTTGAAAAAAATTCCCCTGTAAAATGGATGTCATTATTTTTCAAAACCACATCCATTAAATTTAAACATACTAGTTTTTCACTATGATGCAACTTAAAGTCTCTTCAAACAATTCCATACCTTTCTCATGAGGAATGCTGGTGAACAAATCTGTTATATTGATTGTTACAAATATAATGTTCTTACCATACAATTCCTGTTGAACATTCTTTAAAAAGTCTCAAGAATCTATTAAAATCCTGTTTTCATTCATCCAAAGTTTTTTTTTTAATTTACTATCAACATATTTGGCTAAAGGTGCTGTTTTAGACCTTTCTGCAGCTAGTATGGGTCTTAATGGTGGCGTAAGCTCATTCTTATGAACCTTAGAAATTCCAAAAATGGGGGGCATCCTTGGTTTCTAATTTTTCACATAATTATAAGCATTCTGATCGATTAATCCCTCCATTAACATATCACTTAAAATGATATCAATATTTGTATATGAAATGTTGATTTCATTCCTGGATACCCTAATATATTTACCCATATATCCTAAAATATAATTCATTTTACAATCATAAAATATTGTGTCCATAATTACAGGTCCCCACCTGTATCAGGTTTCATGACCCTAATATTTTTTATTTTTTTTTCTCAAATCTTCCAGTATCTTCTTTTCACCTGTAGTCAAATTGGGCCTATATCTACTTTTTAAAAACTCTTTTCTAATTGCTTTCTCTACTGTGGCCTCAAATATTTTAAGTTGGAGGTGAAGTGACAGGTTCACCACAATTTTCTTTCTTACACCTTCTGTTCCTACCTTTGATTGTTGTGATAAAATAAGACCTAAATTAATTTCCTTGTGAAAAGCTCGAGATCCAAAATAACTTTGGTCAAATCACCCTTCTTTTCTGGGATAAACTTGAGCCCTTTAGATAACAAATTAAAATGTTCTGTTGTTAAATCTATATTGCTATAGTTAAAGATACTAAAATTGTTACAAGTCTATCTACACTTACCATTAAAAACCACAGAATGAAATTGTAAAATGCCTTTTTCAAAGGGAGGTGATAAAGATACTAATATCTCACTCTCCCCCATTCCTGGTTCTTGCCCCTCTGTGGTTGTAGTAATTTTGATGGTATTGCGGGGGATTCCTGTTTTTTAACCTTTTTGGACCTTTGTAGAGGGGGATATTCCAAAGGGTCATTCATATCCCTTCCCTCATTCAAGTCATCCCTTACTTATTCTTCTCCTTGGGATAGGTCTCTCCTCTCAGGTCTGTTTCCACAGAAATTGCCCTTATCTGTTCTGTTGGAATTTTTGGTCTAGTGAAGTTCCTATTTTCCTTATACTCAAGAACATCCCTTTCAAGTTTTCTCAATTTCCTATTAATAAGCCATGATTTTTATTAGGACGAGCAATATAAATGACATATCAACTTTATTTTAAGCATATTTATATATTTACATATATATTCTTTGTCGTTTTCACACTTTTAATCTGTTTTGCACAGGCTGACTATTCAAAACAATCCTTTATGTGTCTTTTTATTTCATTACAGTATATTGTGCACTTGTTGGGGTAGTGACTTCACATCATTCAATTATTGTTAATTAAGTTAATTAGTGTAATTAGTTTTGAAGGTATTTAAAGTAGGTTATTTTATCTGTTGCATGCATCTGAAGAAGTCTTGCTATAAAGGAAGACGAAAACACTGTGATTTAGTTAAGCGTTTATGTTTTGGAATCTATAAATTAAAGTTGACGATTTTAACATAATACTCTTCGTGGTGGTTATTTTCCTTCCTAGTGCCTGTCATTGGTGATTTTACAAGTTTTTTGGTTCCGGGCACTTTTTCCGTGTGTTTTGGTTATCTTTTGTGTAGTCTCTTCCCATGTATCTTTAGCTGTCATAACAGAATCCTTTTTAACTCATACTCCTAAATATTTCATTTTATAATGCCCCCATAAATAAGAGTATTGGTGAACCAATTCATCTTTGGGTACATAGTTTATAGCTATTGTCTTATTTTCAATAATTTTGTATTCTAAAAAGACTTGAAACTGTCAGAATGCTCCACAATACAGAAATGTCTTTTTTCTAGCTTTTAGCAGGTAAAAACAATATAATCTGTAAATAAAGCCAACTTTTCTTGATTACCATACCAATTATATCCTTAAATTTCTGAGTCCCTTATTTTCTTAACCAGTGGTTCTAAATATACCACAGATAACAAAGGGAGAAAAGGACACCTCTGCCATGCTCCTCTGATCAGACAGAACTTAGAAAGGAGCCGCCACACTTTAATTTTCACCTCTGATTCTTCATATACCCTAATTAACCTTATTATTGTGTCAGGGAATGCAAATGCTTCCATTGCCCTACTCATAAAATCCCAGATTATTCTGTTGAATGCTTTCTCTGATTCAAGACTCATCAACAACAACAGTAGTATTTTCTTACATTCTACTTCCCTCTGGATCATCACTGTTCTATTAATAGTCTGAAATGTTTCCTTCCCCTCCACAAAATCACACTGATCCATGTCTATCAATTTTGGGTTCACCTTTGCCATTCTTTAAGCCACTATAGGCATAAACACATTATAACACACTACTCTTGCCAGAACACAAATACCCAGAGATTCCTCGATTTTGTAAATGCAAATGCTTTGGAACAGCTAGTTGATACCCCCACAAGAGGTGATAATATCTTGGACTTGGTATTAACCAACATGAGTAGCCACTGCAGCAACACTGCAGTATCACCCTCCCTTCTAAGCTCCGACCATAAAGCGGTCATGTTTGAAGTCACCATTCCCCGACCCCCCTCTAGCTAGGGTCAATCAAATAAATTTCTCCACAGCTGATCACAGCCTCCTGAGGGATTGTATAAACAGCTTCACAGCCCCCTCCCCCTCTCTAGGAACTGGCACTAGTATCCAAAACTGTATCAAATGACTATACGAACATTTATATAGATGCATGGAATCAGGAATACCTGACAGGACTAAATCATTCTCCGTAAAGTCGAGTAAACCTGTCTGGTGGACATCTGCAATAAATAATCTCTATAAAAGAAAAAAACAATTACTGACCAGGACCAAGAAAGAGCAGGTGCTCAACTGGAAGCAATCTCTCCTTAGCCTAAACAAGCAAATAAGAGCACTAGTGAAATCCTCCAAAGCAAACTTCAAGTCCAAATTGGCCACATCTACTAGAGACAATCATAAGGCCTTCTTCACAGATGTCCGTAATCTCAAAGGTAGCACCCAGATCTGTTCAGAATTGATGGTCAAGGACACCACATATACAAATGCCGTAGATATAGCAAACTTGCTGGCTGACAGATTCAGTGAAAATTTCACCCCTCTGTCCCCCCATCAGTAAATTAGGACATTCCCAGTACCTGACCCCTTCCCCTTATATCTAGGGATCAGGTCATCACTGCTCTCTCAAAGGCAAAAATGCAGCCTCCATGGGACCTGCTAACATCCCAGGCTGCATCCTACATGAACTCAGGCAGGAACTTGCAGCACCATTAGGCACCCTATTCAACCAAAGCCTGAGTACTGGTTTTGTCCCATCTGAGTGGAGGACAGCCACTGTCATCCCTTTACACAAAGGTGGAATGTCCAGTGATCTGGGAAATTATAGACCCATAAGCCTAACTAGCCTGATCTACAAAGCCATGGAACGGATTATCATAGACCTCATAAACCAGGACACTGGCAACCTCCAAAAACTCGATCCCACACAATTTGGCTTTGTCAAGTGGAGGTCATGTCTGTTAAATTTGGTTGACTTTTTTGAGACAGTCACCAAAGCCATGGATGAGGGGAAGACAGTGCACACTGCCTACCTTGACCTGGCTAAAGTCTTCAACGCTATTTCCCACTCGGGTATAATAGATAAACTCTATCAACTAGGCATCAGTCCGTATGTTACCAGATGGGTAGCCAACTGGCACACTGATAGAACCCACCTAGTCAAAATAGGGGAAACCACCTCAAGCAGTAGACCCGTATCGAGTGGCGTACCCCAGGGTTTGGTCTTGAGGCCTCTGTTATTTGGGATATACTTTTCTGAGGTAGAGGCCAAAACAAGTGGGCTATGGCTGACCAAGTTCGCAGATGACTGCAAGTTGGGAGCTGTCATCAATTCCCCTAGTGATGTGGACATCCTCCAAAAGGGTCTCACCCAAAGAAATGACTAGTGCCAGAAACATGGCCTCAAGGTGAATACAAAAAAATGCATCATCATCTCCTTTGGGGAGAGAGAGGTGTCCCCACAAATTATCACATTAATAACAACGTTCTAAGCACAACAGTCATTTGTGAGGGATTTGGGCACCCAGATTAATAGCAGCCTGACATTTGACCACCATATTGCTTCCATTGTACGGAAAGCTTTCTACATGGCCCACCTCATAATTAAGGGTATCTCATCCACAGACAAGGAGGTCATAACATCACTGTATTCTTCCCTTATAAGGCCCACTATTGAGTACAATACTCCATTCGGCATGTGCCTCGCAAAGCACATGCAGCAGCTGGAGAGATCACAGATGTTCCTCACCAGGAGAATCCAGGGCCTCAAAAATCTACCGTACACAGATAGGCTAAAAGCCCTATGCCTCTATCCTGTTTCATACAGACTCCTCCGAGGTGACCTATGTCTGGCATACAAGGCAATCTCAGGCCCCACCTTGATGGGACTGCTGCATATCCGCAAGTCAAGCTCCACTCGAGTTACTCCACATGTGGCCTCAACCTGGTCTGTGACATCAACAGAACTTGCTGGCAGGACAGATTTGTGTCCCAGAGACTCCCCCATCTATGGAGTAAACTCCCCCTCCATGTCAAGCAGAGTACCTCTTTACCCCTTTTTAAGCGCAATCTGGATAACTGGATGTGAAATAGAAAATACATCCCTGGGATTCCACCCGTGTCCCTGCTGGACAGGGGCATTGGGTGCTGATTTGTTTATGCATGGGCTAAACTCTTGGCTAGGCTTATAAGGGCCTCAGGGCCAACAGCCTAGTAACTTCCTATGATCTTGTAATCATGGTTTAGAATCGAAATAGGCTTATCAGAAGCTGGATTTGATGAGTCTTTACCATCCTTGGGTATTACAGCTGCTCCTTTTAAAATGCTGTTAAACAAAACCTTCCAGATTTTTATCACTTTCTTCCCTCCTAGCTTCTAAACTTCCACAGGAATATTATCTATTCCTTGAGACTTTCCTGTTGATTGATTATACATCACCATTTTTACCTCATCATCTCCTATCCTAACTGTTAATAATTAAGCCTCATCTGCCTCTAACCTTGGCATGTTTAATTCTTCCATAAATACTACCATTTGTACTGTTTATTGATTTCCACATTTCTCTGCTTAATACAGATTTTTATAAAATTTCTGAACTATTTCTAATACCGCTACAGGATCTTTTGTTATTTTTCTTGTTATAGGCTCCTTAAGCTTGGAAACGGCCCTTTCTACTTTCTGTTGCCTTAGCTGTTGCGGTAAAAGCTTTTGTATTCTGGAGTTATCAAAAAAAAAAAAAAAAACAGTGCTTAACAGCAGTTTTTCTAACGCATGCATTTTATCAAAGTAGTCCCTATTTTCTCTCTACTACTCAACAATTGCACTTCTGGTTCTATGAGATTCCCCTTATTCTGCAACACTTTAACTTTTGTCAGTCCCTGTAAATAATTCTTGTTACTTTTTAACCATATCACTTTTTCTTTTATTTCTACCCTAATTTTTAATTCCACTTTCATTTTATCCCATTCCCTAGCTATATTTTCTGAAGATATTTCTCTTATTTAATAACTCCAGAATAATTTCCGCTACTCCTTCCTTAAATTACTCTCTGTTCAATTATCTTAACCTACTTTTACAGTGGCTTACCCAGAACAAACTGACCCTTAATACCATTAAAACCAAAGCCATAATTCTTGGTACTAGACAAAAGCTTTCTCTTGTGCCTAAGCAATGGAAGATATACTGTAACCACAACAAACTTATTAAAAACCACACCATATCTTAAGTTCCTTTGATCTGGCTGAAGCAATCACTTGACTTTTAATTCCACATTAAGACAATAAAATCAAAAATCAACATAATCTTGTAGCAGGAATGAAAATCTCTCACTTCCTGCCATCCAAAGGTAGAGCTGGCTATAGGCAAAGCAATTTTACTAGCCAAGCTTGAATACGGTCTCCCAATTATAAGTTATGCCTCCAAGAAAAATCTAGCCTGTCTACAAATCACATCCAACGATATATGTAGATTTATTACCTTGCTCCCCCACAGTCGAGCAAAACCGTTTAGTTCTTTTGAAAGCAAAATGGCTACCCATATCACAAAGATGCACACTACTTCTTTTATTAGTATTATAAACAGATACACCAAGAAACATTCTATTTTTTTCACAAGTCAAATCACTAAACAGAATAACTACTTATAACCTATACCAGCCCACTATCTCCCTAAACAACATATGGAGCAAAATCCATACAAACAAGGTCCCTGCAAATGATTCAAGTCTCAAGGAATAAAATGAATACTAAACAAATCTTCCCCATAAACAGCTACATACATCACTTTAACCCCATGTCACACATTTCTTCTCTTCACATCTGTCTTACCATCTCAAACCTGTTCTGTGCTTACAATCTTCTCAGCCCCCCCCTTTATCCTTCATGTAAATTTTGTACCTGCTGCATTATACTGCAATTGTCTAAACTAGACCAGTACTTACTGTTCATTTTCTTCATTCTCTTCTTTAACTTTCTTGCAGAACTATTTGGTATCTTATGTATGGACATTCATTTATTGCTAAATTCTTCTATATTCTACTTTTTACTTACTGGATCGTGGCTTTGTTTTTCCTGTTATACTTCCCGGGCTAAGCCTACAAATGGTCCATGCAGATATGTGTTCTACCCTGGTCAACAAAAGAAAATAAAAAATACATGGCCTAACCCAGGCCCTAAACCAGGGTAGACATGCAGTCTATATTCCCATGTAATGTGCACAGTTCTGCATACCTGAATTGAAGGCTACCACCAGGCTGTGGCTTAGTGAACCTAAAACATGCTACAGGCCACATACAGAGGATTATGATCTGGTCTCCAATTGTAACTTCATTATTGTGTGAAACATGGATGCAAGAAATTCATCTTAAGAGCGAAGCTTGAGAAGTGAATACTGGCATCCATGTCGGAATAGTTAAAGGTTACAATAGGAGACCTGATCATAATTATTTGTAGTGCATGAAACTTTATCTGCTCCAACAGGAGTGGCCTTAGATCAACTAGCATCCTAGGCAAAAGGGCTCCACGGCACCCCCCACCTGGTCACCAAATAAATACTGGAAAAGTGCCCCTACTAGACTGATGCCCTAGGCGGACGCCTAGTTGGCCTATGCCTAAGGCCGGTTATGTGCTCCATATACTACTCGATACAGAAAAAAGTGCAAAGTGCTTTACTGTCTTTCAAATCTGGTAAAGCCATTAGTAACTACTGTCAAACAAGACAGCAGCAGAACCAATCATCTTATTTGCTTTGTATTTGTGGGTAGGACAAAGGGTCAAAGTTATGCAAAGGTTTTTTTTTTTTAATATATTGCCAATTCACCTAAAATGTTGATAAAAGGACAGATTTCACTTCAGTACGAGTTTTTGTATGAAACTCTTGATTCTGATATGTTTGGCTGACTACAATTCTTAGTGATTTTCCAAAAACTGGAACAAGTTTATGAAGGACAGAGCAAGATGAGAGACATACATGGCAAGGCAGAAATGAAGCTGTTTTTACTTCTGCAACTGTCATCCAGAGGCTGGTACTGTGAGCACTTAGTGCATAGAGTAACACCTCATATTAATAACGCTAGAAAGTTGCTTAATTGTTAGTCACCTTTTTCAGTGCTGTTAACATTTGGTCTTGCACTAGATTGGCACAGAACTAGCTTGTCTTTTTCCCAGTATTGGAGTGTAATTACAGTACTCCATGCACTACATAAGTAATGCCAGCCCTCCTCCAAGGGATGGTGGCACTGCCTCTGCTAGCCCTCCAAGTAAGGAAGAGCATGCCCATTCTCCCCCTGCCAACTCTGTCAGTCACCTGAGCTTGGGTCACCTGCCATGGCTTTATCCCTGCATGCCATCATAGCAGGCTTATTGGGAAAGAGGGCAGACAGATATACTTGTAGATGCAGTAATTTATGTGATTGGGCAGTGCTCCAATTTCATGCAGCACCCTGGAGTAATTGCTGGGAAGCACAAGGAAGGGCTAGGTGCAGAAATGAGTAGCCGAGCCTTCTAGGAGCACACTACAGCTCAACACTTGCCTTCATTGGCAGCGGCTACAGCTGGCAAGCACAATGTGTTAGTGTCTACCTCCAGAAGGCTAAATGTTCGGACTGGAAGGGCAGAAAGAAAAAAAAATAGTGTCCACCATTCCCTCCAATAAAAGAAGGAATTAACAAATTATCTTCTACCTATGCTGAGTTAGATGAGCTCAACCAAGTGCTTGCTATCTGTTGTATGTAATCACAAGAAGAATCCATCCGCATCCCCTTTTTCCCAGTTTTGCACATGGGGTTGGGGTGTCACATCAACACTGACAATCATGTAGAGCCAGTGTTTACACCACCAGGTTGCTAGCCCTGCCTCACACATACGGCCAGTTTAGTGTGTCCAGTCCATGTCTTTGGAATGTGGGAGGAAACTAGACCACCGGAGAAAACCCAAACTCAGGGAGGGCATGCAGACCTGCAGAGAAGACACCCGAGCCGAAAAAACTGAAGTACCTCTTGTTGTGAGGTGACAAAGCTAACCGGTGCGCCACCCAACAAGAAATCACACAGTAATTTCCAATTTACAAAAAGGATCCCAAGTGATGACTATTTTGAGTTATTTCTCTTTGTTGCACAAATCAAAAACCCAGGTTCTACTAAATCGTACCTGTATAGAAATGTATTTAGTTTTACTCTCCTAACAGTTTACCATTTCTGAGACAACTAAACCTTAGAATATAAAGATGGAGAAACGTGACTATGCAGCCACTGTGTGCTGCACAACGAGGAACTGCCTTTGCAAAACCTTTTGTATGTATTTTGTATAACATGCCCCTCAATCGTTTAGCCCAAATAATCTCGACAGAAATACATACAGAATGGGGAGGATGGGGGACAAAGGCCCAAAAATAGGAACAATTTTAAAGGCTGCTCTTATACGGTTAGAAAGTCGACAGAGTAATATTTTTTTTTCATTGGCGTGCACTTTCTGAAAGCTATTATCTGAAACGCAAATGCCTTCTCATTATTTAGTGACTTAAAGTCTCAATGATTTTGCAAAAAAAAAAAAAATAATCTTACATGAGGGACAGACTAAAAATTCGAAGCACATATCTGGGCAGTTGAGAGGCTGGTCTTAGCTACATGCAATTCTTCTGTAACAAGTTATGAAAACCCAAATACTAAGGAAAACAGCCACATTTTCTGCTGCCTTTCTCAATTATATCGCGTAGTTGCACAGCGAAGTGCATGTAAAACGTATACCGTTATCATATTTGAAGTTTCTAAAAACTTAACAGTAAACGTACGCATTACATACCAAACTAATATACTTGCAGTTAAAACAACGATACAGTATACGCAAGAAAACGTCACAAACCACCCATACTCGCTTAATATATGGCGGAAATTACTGTACTAACGCCCAAGTAGGCGTTTGACGAAGGAACCGGAAGTGTGAATGCTTTTGCTGTATCAGGGAATACAGTTTTCCTTTCTTTGATTTTTATTTTAGTTTATGCTTAGAAGAGGGTTGGCGCTTTTGTCAGGTACACTTTTTGTTTCTATTTAGGACTGTGTTTGCTAACTGTTTTTGTTGGCGGGAAGCATGGAAAATAAAACACTTGATCCCGAAAAGATTCTCTTGGAGCCCTATAGATACATTTTACAGTTACCAGGTATGTCTGTTGTTTATTTACATAATCTGTAGGGTGTTTCCCAAGATATGTTTATGGGATATGGTTGTATTTAACAGATTAGTCCGTTTTATTATTTTCTGCCAGTTTGCAAGATATTTTCTTTCAGTTGATGGTATAAGAGAACTGAATATAGTTACCGTGTTATCAATGGTATTAAGGTGTCCCCTTCCCAAAAGCTTACTTACTTTACTGCCTTCCCCTTTTTTTTTCTTGCCGCTGGGGTAAAAGCTTGTTGAGTCTCTAGGATTTTTTTTTATTCATTCAATTGTTTTGCCTTTTTTTTTTTTACATACATGGCAATATGTATTGTACAGAGATAAGCTGTCTGTGCATACCTCTCACCCCCTGAGAGCAAGACATCGGGACAAAGCCATAAATAATGTGGGGGGCAAAGCCCCAAAAATCGACAGTTTTTAAATAGTGCTCTTAGAACATTAAAAAAGTTGATAAAATGACTGGTTTTCCATTGCATGAATTTTCTGAAGGGTATGAAGTCTGAAACTTAAAGACCTGTCATTATTTTCTGATTTCCATCTTCAATGATTTGCCAATCATTTGCCAGAAAACCAAAAAATTATGAGTAACAGACCAAAAATATGAGGGAAAACCTGGACATTCTGTGAAAATGTGGACAGTTGAGAGGTATGTGTCTGTGTTAGTTATCACAGCTGAATAAGCAGCTCAGTTCATGACAGGCAGGACGTTTGACACCTTTAGCCTGAACAGACAGACAATGAGTGGGACAGGGAAGTTTAGTTAAAGAAACTTTTTTTTTTTAGTTTTATACAAACAAAACTTAATTTTTGTTTTCTAGTGGTAAGATTGTCCATATATGCATGTTGAGAAAATATGTAACAAAAAAATAGAAAACGTGTACAGTTACTGTCTTTAGAGATCCTAAAGTAAAATCATGAATTTGGAGTACTCCATTCCGGATGAAAGGATGGGATGAGTTAAAAGTAAGAGGAATGTTAAAAATGTCATCATGTGGCTACAGAGAGATAATGTTGTGGGAGGAAAGACTTTCACATATGAAACAAAATTGTGTTAGTATGTTATCTGTAGTCAGGCTATTTTGTGAAAGGATCAATTGTAAAATACACAATTGACAGTGACTGCAGCATTCTATAGAAGAGTAGTACAAGATGGTATGAGTATATTTTTCTATTCTGCTTATGGCGGTCCTTCAGCAGGAGACAGAATTACAGCAGACTGTTGTCAGCTGGAAAAAAAATATTTTCATGTCACTGACTGAAAGGGAATTAAGTTTAGTTAATTAGTGGGAGAAGTTGAGAAATGCTATTTCTTACTTTTCTGCAGACACTGTGCAAATACTGCTAGTGTATGACTGCACTGGATTTTTTTCCCCACATCATCTCCTGTTTTGTTTTTAATCTTTGTGGCTTTCGAGCTGTCCATCCTTAGTGTAAATTTGACTTTGGTAGCTCATCCCACTCTCATCTCATATAGTTATTCTGCTGAGCACTGAAAGATCTGACTGTGAAGCCCCACCCCTTTTACTCTTAAAGCTTAAGTTAGCCCTTTTTCATTACAATCCCACTTAGTGCACACTGCAATATTCGGAGTATTAACCATTTTTCTGTCTTGCCTATCATTTGGGTTTAGACTACCATGCACTAGAGAGCCTAGGAATTGCTTCTCATGAGTCTGCTTGGGTATAGTGCTTCTGTTTTGCTCCTGATTTGAGAAGGAGCAGTGGGACATTAGAGATTACAAATCACTAGAAATCTTGAAAATTGTATTTTAAGAACCATCTTGAGATTAATGCTTCTGCTTTACTTTTGGTGAGAGAAGGATTAGAGGGCATTGACTGCTGGTTTCTAATTGGGCAGTGTGCAGTGGACTTCATAAAGTGGTCTGGTTGCAGTTTTGGTGAGAACCTCTAAAGGGCCTGTATGCAGTTTGGTTGTCTGTTGCTTTCAGATGTTGCAGCCTCTATCCAGGGTATGACTCATAGGTTCATAGGCAAGTACTAGATTAGCTGCCCCATTTGGTCATTTTAGCCCTAGCCAATTTCCCCTTCAAAGGTGAGAATCAAACTCTGTACCTTGTGTCTGTGAGGTAAACACCTTAACCATTATACCAACCCTCAACTCAACAAGCAGCTTGGGCTTAATGCTGTCTTTTTGCTTCTGGTGAGACAATGAGCTGAGGATTATTGATTTCTAGCTGATTGCAGCTGTGTTGCTGCTAGCACCATCTCCACTACCAGACAGTACCTCTAGTAATCAATTGCAAAGCTTAAAGCTGCTAAGTCCCCTTCAGTTCACATTAATAAGCACTTGGAACCATGGATTTGCACAGAGCTACTGTTAAGGGTTTATGGCTGACTAGGTTAGCAGATGACTCTAAACTCTGTGCACTCATAAACTAAAGGACACCAAGATCTTCCACGAGGGTCTTTTCCAAACCAATAGTGGGTGTCAAAACCATGGACTAAAATTGAATGGCAAGAACTGTGTAATAGTATTATTCAGCAGGCAAGAAATTCCTTTTATCTGTCACATTGTCAACTCGCCTCTGAAAATTGATCCAATAGTTAGGGACCTGGGAATCTATTAAGACAATGAATTGTCCTTCATTCACCACATATCCACTACATTTTTTTATCATTGTAAATAAGTACGTTTTCATTGAACAGCTTATTACTAATGACATGGTGTCCATATAATGATCCCTTTTGTATATACTTGTCCAAATGTTTGACACCACTCGAATGCCCACAATACTTTCTTACTAAGAAAAGCAAGGTCCTAAACTGAAACCTGTATAGATCGTCAAACAGCCTTTTCCCTCTCTTTGGTGTCATACAGGTTACTGAGGGATGATTTCTACTTCGCATACTGAGCCTCAACAAACTTTGCCCTGTTAGACCTACTGCATATTCTGAAGAGTAATGACAAACATCTACTCAAACTACAGGAGGGAAGCTTCCTTTTCTTTCTGTTTTTTTTACTTCTGGTAATGTTTGGTTTGCACTTTAATGAGTGTTTACATTATCGTGGCACTTAAATATTTTAGTGGTGTTTCTGAGTTCTGATTTTCAGTGACCTTTTGTATATTAGCTGCCTAACCACTGTTGATATTTTGTTCTTTCATCTGTAAGTTGGTATAACTCTATGTAATTTATGTTGAAACTGTTTGTAATGTCTTGTATTCTGACACCCAAACATGCATAAAAGAAGTGTGCTGCAGCTGTAATACAGCTCTGTTTAGAATTTGTTTATGCTAGTTATTTTGTAGCGAACTTAACCTTGAACTTGCATATTTTCTTTAAAGTTGTACTGTTTCTCTGTTGTGTTAGTGTTTGGGTGTTTGTGAAGTGACATCGTGGTGTAACTCTGTTTGCTGTGGCTGACCATGATTTGGGTTGAGTGCTCAGCGGATTATTTGTTCCCAGGGAAATTTTCAAGGGATTTGGTGATTACTTCTGCTGCATTTCTTCTGGTCCTGCTGTGTTTAGTCTAGCTTTGCTATTGGATAGCAGTTTGATTGATGGATTATTTTGTTTTCTGAAAGACTCATGAGACTTTAGTAGTTTGTGATACTGTGTCTGCTGGAATTTTTCTGGGAGAGTTTCACTAAGTCTTTGGGGCTGTTTGGATATCCCTATTTTGTAATTTATTATTACTGACTTCTGCAACCTGCGGTGGTGGTGCTGCGGTAGCGTTGTTGCCTCACAGTAAGATGCTGTCTAGTTTCGATTCTCAGCTAGAGCGTCTTCTGCGTGGAGACATGCGTGAATGGGTGTACCTTCGTTGAAGGTTGTGCATCAGGGCTGGTAACTTCGGCGTAAAATCAACTACCAATCATTAGCAGACCGGAGTTCTGCTGTGGCGACTCCTAACCGGGAAAAGCCGAAAGACACAGCATTACTGACTTCTGCATTTAAGGATTTTTTGTTGTTTTTTTTTTTTTTTTAGTTCCGTTTTCATTTTCTGAATTCTATTAAGCTTCCTCCATCAGAGTCAAGCCTGTTCTTTCCTTAGGGAGAAAGATCTATCTTAAATCTCCTAGGCAAATGACTGTTTGCAGGTGTCATCATCCTGGCAAATTTGTGGGAGTTTGCTCTTTCAGGCAGCCTGGCCATGAGACCATTTTGAATGAGTGTGCCTATCCACTTCTCACAGGTGGTGGTGTGGGCACCTGCTTCACTGTAGGGACCACCTATGTCCTTCTAGCAGTTCACATCATACTCCCACATGCATGACCATTAAGTGCTACTGACTTCAGCATGGGTTAACGCACACATCATCCCTGCTCAGCCCCCACCTGTATGAGTCCATCCTTGCCCTCCAGCAGGGATCATCTCTGGGAGCAGTGGTTAGACCAGCTGGATCCCCTTCTGCAAGGATAGGCATATCCATCCTCTCCTGCTGTGCTGTGAAACACCCAAACCAGTAATCAAATTCAAATCCAGGTTGTGTGTGTCATAGTCAGGGTTTTATCCCTTATGCCACTGGCATGGCTTTTGAGTATTTTGATATTTAAGCTGTTACTGTTAAGGACAACAAACTTTGATTATCTTTGCTTTTTATGCTTTATGCAAAATTAGTGGAGTATGTTTTTTATTTCATAAAACATTTTTGTGAACATTTAATGAAAGTAATGCCTATGTAAGACCATTCTTCCTTCTGCAACTCCTTTTTTTCCCCATTTTTTTTTTTTTTTTTTTTTGCACAAGAGGTCAGGTTGTCCAACTTCCAAGATGGCTGCACATTGAGTGACAGCTTAATTCTGGCTATCCTAGTCTGGAAACAGAAACTTGGCAGAGAAAGCCAGGTGACCTAGATTTATGGGTAAATTTCAATAACTAACTACTAAGTGCACTGCCTGGATGCCAGGAAGAAAGAAATATGAAGGACCTGGAGGAAAATCAGCTACAAAAGCAGAGGGAAAAAAACAGACTGGGAGAAGTACTACAGTTGTTCAGCAAGAAGCAGTGCAAGTTCCAGACATGATTTCCAGTAACCTTGAGGAAAATATAAAGCAGCAACACACAGACCTGGTTAAAATAAGCAAAACACTGATGGAGTATATCAACACAAAGCAATAAAAAGCTGGAAAAATGAAAAAAAAAGCTTTAAACAGATATGCAGATAAGGTGACAGAACTGCAAAACTCAGAGGTTGAAATGAAGAAAAGGCTGGCTGGATATGAGGCTGCACAAGAAGAGATGTTTCAGAAAATAATAGAATTAAGAGGACAGAGCATGTAGGGAAAACCTAAGATTTTCTGCTGTACCAGAGAAGGTAGAAGCAACAGACTGTATTAATTTTGTGAAAGCAGAAATAAGCAACTGGGCTGGTATTCCCCAACAGGAATTGTTAATTGAAAGGCCGCATTGTGTGTATGCTCCAAATCTGATTACTAGAAAACAACATAGATCTTTAATAGTAAATATGTAGTTTTATTGGCAAAAGGAGTTGATTCTGAAAACATTGTGGCAGAAAGGCAAAGTACTAAAAGTGGGAGACAGCAGAGTGTTTGTGGGTGATGACTACTCGTACCAGGCAGAAGAGGAGTAAATATATTTCTGTTATTTAGGGAGTGTCAAGAAGCAGGCGTGAGATTCAAACTGCTGTAGCCAGCCATCTTCCAAAATATTTTTCCCTGGAGGGACAAAATCATTTTTTGATGAAGTACATGCTAAGGAGGAAATACAAAATTTGTCCAAACAAAGGGTGAGGTGTGAAACAGAAGGAAGTTCTGCTTCATGTCCTTCTAGTGATAAAGACTACAGAGAGACTGACCCCATGAAATCTTTTCCACTGTTTCAATAGAGAATGCCTGAGAGAAGGAAGAGAACATAAGAGTCGACCAGAAGAATCGAAAATACCTTTAGAAATGAAACAGACATGATTTTGGGAGATGGTGATGAACAGGAATAAAAGTAGCAACCTGGAAATTGGCAAATGTGGGGTGATAAAGCAATAAGTACATTTATGAAGCATGACAGAACAAGAAAATCTGAAAATATTGGACTTCCTTGGACTTTGTTAAACTTGTAGAGAACTGTAAAGCATATGCCGTGCTTCATGTTCTTAATCTTGGGAGAATAAAATCAGTAACTTAGAAACTGACAAATATGGGATTACAAAGCAATAATTATACTTGTGAAACATGGCAGAACTAGAGGATTTGGAAATTTTGGATTTTCGTGGACTTTGTTGAACTTGTAGGGGACTCTAAAGCATATGCCCAACTTCATGTCATTATTCTTCAGAAAAATACTTGGGAGGAGGAGGGAGAAAGTTAACTTAGTTGAAAAAATGTTTTTCTTAATGGTACTATAATTGTGCATGCAAGCTATGAAGTAAAATGTTTGATTATTTTTAAATGTAGTGGGGATACTAATATAAATGAGTGCTTTTGTTTTTATCCCTTCTCTCTTTTTTCCTTGTTCAGTTTTAATAAATGTAGGCACTGCAACTTAAAAGGAAAGAGGAAGGGTTTTGTTAAGAGAGCATGACAAGAAACTGAGCAGAGAAGGCCGGTAGACTTGTGTTTATGGGTAAATATCAGTAACTGGCTAGTAAGTGCACTGCCTGGATGCCAGGAATAAAGAAATACAGGAGACCTGGAAAAATCAGCTACAAAAAGTGAGGAAAAAATACTGACTGGGGAGATTTCTGCAGCTGTTCGGCCAAAAGCAGTGCAACCTTCAGACATGACTTCCAGTGACCTACAGAAAGATGCAAGACAACTGCATACAGACCTGGTTAAAATAAACAAAACACTAATGGAGTACATCAACCCAAAAACAACAAAGAAAAAAAAAATGAACCACCTATAGTGAAGGAATTTGCGTCCAATGACCTTAAATCAACAAACCACAAAATGGACGCAGGATACAGTAGACTCCAAGGTTTAATAATAACGTAACAATTAAATCAGACAAGCATGTTCACGCCACTCAACGGCACTTCCTCAGATCCTTTATAAAAACATTAAAGTTCTTAAATATTTATAGCATATTAGTTCAGTAGTATCCATGCATTCCTTCACATGATAAACCTATCAAGCACCCAACCCCCATGGGTGTAAAAAGAACATAAACACATTGTATCAAATACAGTTAAAAGAATTGCATTGTATCAAAAACAGTTAAAATAAAATACCACCCAAGGCTAATCCCAGAGCATATAATAAAACCACAGTAAAAACAAAACAACTCACTTAAATAAAGGACATGACTTTAAATAAGGTTTCAGTGGTAAGGTAACACTTAAAACCTTACCCTTTGTCTGTAACCTAATTATCCATGTGAGTTCAGCTTCCTCAGTTTTATTAACATCACTACCCATCCTTACATCTTCACCAATAACCTGCATCACTAAAAAACACAAAATTATGCAACTGATCAGTATTAATGATATGTCTGGCAAAAGCTTTCTTACCATTGCCCATCCTAATATCGTAGATATGTTCTCGAACACGCTCTCATAGAGAGTGGTTTATCTTGCCTACATAAAAAAGATGAACAAGTAGTACATCTTGCTAAATAAGCTAAGTTAATGGTAGCACAGTTGGCATAGAAATGTGAAGAAGTATAAAAATGACCTGTTAAGGGATATCTGAAACAATTATCATTACTGTCAACATAAGCACAATAATTACATCTGCTGCAAGGGTGGGTGCTTGCTGGGTAAGGGTTCTCAAAGTCTTCATATAGCATAACATTCTTTTTCATGATTTTCTGTTCTTAAGCAAAAACTTTGTTTGGGGGCCAACAATCTGCCTAATGGAACCATCAACCAACAGTATATGCCAATTCTGCCTAAAAACATCACAGGTAGTATTCACATCAGATGAGAAAGAAAGAAACACTAAGACTGCGTGAGACATTTCTCGGGGAAGCTCTGTTCACAATGTCACAGTCACTCCTGAGGTAAGGCGTAGCTCTGCCTGTTTTATCTGAACTGGCAGGTAATAATTGCTGGTCCACTTCATTATTTGAATAGCCCCTAGCCAGAAGATCTCTTCTGAAATCCAAAACATCTTCCTCAAAATCATCATCTACAGTTTAAACTGGAACTCCTGATACCTTGTCCCCTCACAGTGTTCCTGTAGACATGTCTGGGGTGCATACTACATCTATGTAAAATGTGATTTTTTTCAGCATGGTTTCCTATACAGTCTCAATGTAAACCTACCATCTGAGTGTCTAAATATATGTACATCTGAAAATTCAATATCTGATCTAGAGCAGTGCATAGTGAAAGATAAAAAAGAAGTGGATCTGTTGAGGAAATCAACAAAACTGAACAACTGTGATTTAGAACCAGTCCGTAACATAAAGATGTCATCCACAAATTGTCTATAAAATCAAATATACATGCAATATTAATTTCCCACTAGCACTTTCATACTCTCCCATTGTGCCAAAACGGCATTGGCATAGCTGTACATCTAGTTTCTGTAAATAATACTTATCTCCAAACAAAAACACATTATTGGAGAGAATCAATTCAACAAACAAATTAAATTAATCTACTGTACAAATATAATTATTAAACAAATAATCCCTCAAGTATGAAATACCCAAATCATTGGGTATGAATTTGAAGAGAGATTTAATATCCAAAGTGACTAACATCACATCAGACAATAGCCTTTCCAAACACTCATGAAAAAATGGTAAAAACTGTTTAGTGTCCCTAGGAACAGTCACATTTCCATCCATTAGCAGTCTAATTGTCTTCTCAACATAAGTGGACAGTGTTTCAGTGAGCCAACCCCTACCCGACACAATAGGTTTCATGGGAGGTAGGCTTGGATGTTTATGCACCTTTGGGAGACCATGCAAAAGGGATACCATGGGGTGCCCAACCTTCAAATAATTCTAAAGGTCTTTGGTTATGCACCTACTCATCAAACAGTCAGAGGTCATCATGAAGTCTTCTAATTATAGAGTCAATGTCACATTAACTAATTATAGTATAAGTACAGGTGTCATCTAGAAGAGCATGCATACTATCACAATAAAAGTCAAAATCCATAAGGGTGATGGCACTGCCCTTATCAGCTAGACAGATAACCAAATCACTCATATTCTGCAGTTCACTCAATGCTAGAAATTTATCTCTAGTCATTAAAGTATGGAGCCTGTTCAGCCAAGCATCAGTTCACATATGTTGGACTCGCATAACTTCAAAAATGCCTCTAAGAGAGGATGTAAGGATGGCTCAAAATACTCTGCTTGTTGAATACATTCCTCCCCACATCACTAGGGAACATCAGTCTCAACATCACATTCCTTATGAAGGTGTTCAATTCCAAGATAGTATCACAAAAATTAGAGGTTCCAGAAGGAATAAATGATAAACTTCTTTCTAGAAGAGATATCTGCTGAGGCATGTGTCAGAAGAAATATTCCATATTAGTGAATCTTTGTTGGTTCCCAAAAAAGGATGGAAAAAAATGGAAGAAGCTTTAAAAAGATATTCAGATGAGATCATAATGTGCAAAAATCTGAGGTTGAAATAAAGAAAAGACTGGCTGAATATGAGACTGCTCAGGAAGAGATGTTTCAAAAAATAAAAGAATTGGAGGACAGAGCACATAGGGAAAACCTGAGGTTTTCAGCTGTGCCATAGAAGCTGGAAGGAACAGACTGCATTAATTTTATGAAAGCACAAATAAGCAACCAGGTTGGTATTTCACAGCAGGAGTTGTTAGTTGAAAGGGCACATTGTGTGTATGCGCCAAACCTGGCTATAAGAAAGCAACCTAGACCTTTAATAGTAAAGATGCAGTCCTACCAGCAGGAGTTGATTATAACAAAATTGTGGCAGAAGGACAAAGTCCTAAAAGTGGGAGCTAGCACAGTGTTTGTGGAAAATGATTGCTTACCCATTGTACACTAAACAGAAGAGGGGAAAATCTATTCCACTGTTCAGGCAATGCCAAGATACAGATGTGAGATTCAAGCTGCTGTACCCAGCTGTCTTTAAGGTATTCTTCCCTGGATGGACAAAATCATTTCTTGATGAAGTGCATGATAAGGAAGAAATACAAAAGTTTGTCCAACAAAAAGTAAGCTGTGAAACAGAATGAGATTCTTGCTTCTTCTTCTGGTAATAAAGACCACAGAGGGACTGCACCTGTGAAACCTGTCCAAAATTTTCAACGGAAAATGTTGGAGAGAAGGGAGGGAGCATGAGAGTTGACTAGACAAATAGAGAGTACACCAGAAATGAAGCAGAAACAGAATTTCAGAGATGAACAGTAATAATACCAGTAGCTTGCTATGGGATTACAATGCAATAATAACATTTGTGAAATATGACACAACAAGAACATCTGTTGGAATTTTATCAGAGTTTGCTGGACTTGTGGGAGACTCTAAAGCATATGCCCTACTTCATGTCATAAATGTACAGAAAAGTGCTTTGGGGAGGACAAGATAAGAGAGAAAGTTAACTGTAAGTAAAGATTTTTTATTTTAAATAGTACCACTTTTGTGGCATGTGGTTTTCTTTACATGCTATAATTTTTTCAGTTATTTTTAAGTGTAATGAGGATTGTATACAGGTGCAGTTGTTTTGTTTTCTTTCTCCCTTCTCTCTCTCTCTCCTTCTTCAGTTTTAAGAAATGTAGGCATTGCAATATATAAAAAGCCAGGTTAAAAAGGATGATAAAAGAAAAAATAATGTGCTTTTTCTCATTATTGCATGGGGAAATTACTGGATTAAAGACCTTAGATTGATTTAGTATCAAGTTTTAAGAGACAACAAGTAAATGAAAAAGAACCTTGAATATTATGAGGCTTTTTTTCTAGCAAATACATGTATGCTCATTAACAAATCTGCAGCTGGTCTTCATGTTTTCATGGAAACAATGTGATAAAGAGAAACTGGCTACAGTTGGTGGAGAGTGATTGGCTGAGGGGAAAAAAGAGAGAAATTGGCTAGGAGATAATGTTCTCTGAAAGCATTCAGAGGCTTTCCCAGTGTAGATAATGTTCTCTGAAAGCATCCAAGGATTTTCCCACCTGAGAGAGCTATAAAGAAAAGACAAGACCAGGCAGCACTTATTGGAAGCACAGGCTGTAGCATGTGTCTTAGCATGGATGCCCTTGCTTTTAGGTTAACTCAGTTGTGTGAGTGTAGCTGTCAGTTAGGGACCTTTGTTCCTACTAGGAGTATACAACTTCAATATTTTAAGGTGTACATACTTCTCTGTGTTAATTGATTTTAGGTGGGTATTGTGTGTGTGTTTGGTTGTTGTTTGAGGGCTTTCAATTAAACAAAAAGTTTTACATGTA